>NC_053495.1:71121081-71421081 GCF_905171775.1 Rana temporaria
GTCGATCTCTTGTTAGTTTATAAAAACTGCAGAGGTGGTCAAATACCACCAAAAGAAAGCTCTATTTGTGAAGAAAAAAAAAAGGGGGGTGGGAAGGAGGAAGGCAGAAGGACATCCGTTTTGTTTGGGTACAATGTCGCACGACCACGCCGTTGTCAGTTTAAGCGACACAGTGCCGTATCACGAAAAATGGCCTGTTCATTAAGGGGTCAAATCCTTTCGGTCAAGTGGTTAAAGAACGTGCTGACTAGCGAGTCTAACCCTGGGGGTTGCTCCAAAAATACGGACAAGGCTGCCACCTGAACTGCAATTGAACTAATGGCCAGCCTTTGGTCCGCACCATCCTGTAAAAACTTCAAGACGGCTGGAATACCTGGAGTCACTTCCTGGTGTCCAACTGTGAACAGAAGACTTTCCAAATCGCCCCGCCCCCCCCCCCCCCCCCCAAAAAAAAAAAACTCCTCCCTGCTAAATAGAATCATATTCACAACCTGTCTGAGAGCCCCTTAGACTTCAGGAGGCTTTCCTCAGACACCGTGCCGATAATTTCAGGCTTTGGCAACAGGCCCGGGGCCTGAGACAGCAGATCTTCCCTTTTGGGCAGCATGAAGGGGGGCTCCGCCGCCAGGTGTAACAGTGTGGAAAACTAAGACCTCTTTGGCCAATATGGAACCACTAAAATCAACGTGGTGCTTTCTAGTGCAAACTTCCTCGGGACCAGGGGAACAAGTTTGAAGACATCCCAGTTCAGTAACCATTCTGATTTGCGAATGCTGCCAAGAGACCTATACCAGACATGGCTGATTGGATGGACACCGCCAGATTGTTTTGAAGAGAAGCCGCTGTAGCCTTTATCTACTCCTCCATGAGATAGACTTTGTGCATCACAGAGTTTACTCTGAACTCTAGGTAGAGCAAAGCCTGTGCTAGGGTCAGGTTAGATTTGTCCCTGTTAATCAGTCATCCCAGATTTTCCAGAAAGAAAATGGCCACCCGCAGATCCCCTTGTAATTGGGGCGAGGAGAGGGCAAAAAAAAAAAAAAAAAAAGAAGAGGGTAGTCTACTGGAGATGGCGGACCTTCTTCCCCCACAAAAACGTTTGAGATTCTTCATGGATCGGGATGTGCAAATACGCATCAAATCGAGGGAAGCCATAAAGCAATTTAAAAGGGAAGAATGGATTTTGCCATTGTAACGAGACCCTTGCTCGCTCAGTTCCACTCTCCCGACACTCCTCTGCTACTATTGGATCAGATTGCAACATCTGATGGTTCGGCCATCTGATGCTCCGGGAGTCGAACTACAGCTATGTATCGTTCTAAATCCATTTGTGTTAGCTCAGAACAAACACCCTTTTATTGAATGCACACACACTTTTATACAGCAGTTTGAACACCCTGCCCCCAACAACCACTTTCCTATTGGTCAATTGTAAAGTACTTGGTAGTTCTCAATTAGGTCCTTTTGGCAATGCAAATGAGGACTTGAAACAGGGTCAGGATTGGTCCGATAGCTTGAATAGGAGGACTGATATGTGCAATGAGACAAAAACCCCAGGGGGCAATCAAAGTACACAAACAGCCAAACACAGAACAATGCTTTTTCTCCAGAACATGGAGCCGTCTGGGGGAGGGGGGGGGGTTAGCCTTAAGGCAGAAGACCCCCCACTGTGTAACAGATTTCAAGGAGAACACTTCAGCATTCATGACAGCCATGAAAATTATTTCCATTCTAAACTTCTTGTAAACCACCAATCTTGTTCAGGGACTCAAAATTTAAAAATACGGGAATTTGCCCGACGATTTCCGCACCACTAAAAAGGTGCAAATAGAAACCCTGGTTCGTTTCTTGCTGTGGCACCGGAATGAGGACCCGCTGGTCCATCAGGTTGCCAATTTGGGATAGAAGAGCTGTCACATTCTGAGGAGCCCTGGGAGGAGTGGTTACGAACGTCCTTGTGGGCGGATTGCCCAGGAACTGAATTTGATAGCCCTCCAATTATCTGCCGTATGAATCCATTTGGAGTAATGTTTGTCTACTGTGGAAGGAACTGTACCAATCTCCATCCCACAGGGGACCAAGTCATTGAGATTTTAAGGTTTCCTTAGGAGAGGAAAACAGGATGCTACTCTTCTGTTTCCCCCTTCCCCACTGTTTTGATAGCTGAGACTTTTAGGGCCCGCCCCTGCAACCTTTGGGGGGGGACCCCATCCTCCTGGCACCTTTTTGCTTTTAATTGGAAAGCTCTCTTTTTATCTGCAGCTTGGTCCAAGACTTTCTATAGGTCCTGCCCGAACAAAAAGATCCCCAACTAACGGGATGCCACAAAAATGATTTGAGGCCGGAGCCCCTGACCAGGATTTCAACCATAGAGCTTTGCAAGAAGAATTTACCAGGGCTGCGGCTTTAGCCGAGACACGGACCTGACACTTGCTGCCGTCACCCCCCCGTTGTCGCCAGCTAACTCACCCTTTGCTGACAGACAGCGGTTTCCTCCCTCAGTCCCCTCCCGAGATGAGTTTCCTCCCGTGTCCCAGGATGCATCTTCACAACCATACGTCTCCCCATAGGCCGATAGAATGGCTTTTCCTTTTGGGCAAACAGATCTCACAACCAGCTTGCCGATTGGTGGGAAGAAAGAATCAGTGTGATAATCGCAAAGATTAATTTGCTATTGTCACACAACTGGGTGTGCTCGGAGCGCAGTGCGCCCCTAAAGGACGGGCCACCACTGTTGTAGCCATTACTACTTCCCGTGATCGTTTCAACAACTCTTTTGTCCATGGGTTCCTTTGAGAACCCTCATGTCCTCAAACGCAAGGTCTGTTTTAGCACACTGCGAAAAAGCTGCATCCAACTTTGACACTTTGTTCCACTCGCAAGAGAGATCCTCACTGAAGGGGAACCTCCTCTTTAAGCTTTTGGGGGGAAAAAATGTGTTTTCTCCGGCCCCACCCATTCTTTTTATAGAGTCTGTTATAGCGCTGTGTTTCAGGAATACCCTGCCTTGATCCTCTTTCAGGGTGTGGTACCTGATCATGGACGGACAAAGAAGCCTGCTCTTCCTTAATTTCCAGCGTGTCATAAATCACACCCAGCAAGGGGATCTAGGGGATTTTGTCCCTTGATTCCAAGTATCTTTAGACGATGCTGCTTCACTCTGCTCCTCCCAGAAATCCGGATTTCATCACCCTCCTTTGGGGCAGAAGTGAGGGGTATGTCATTTCTTTCTTTAAGCTCGAAATTAAGTCTTCACAAATCCCTGTTGCCTCTTTATATACCAGTCTATACAAGGCTTGCAGAGCGGTTTGTTACACCCCTCTTTAAAATGTAGCTGTGCAAGATGAGCATTTCTTGCTCAAGCTCAGGGGCTGCAAGAGGACATGGGGCCACACAATGAGATTAAAGAAACCGTACAACCTTAATCACTTAAAGGGTCACTAAAAGGATTTTTTTTTAGCTAAATAGCTTCTTTTACCTTACTGCAGTCCTGGTTTCATGTCCTCATTGTTCGTTTTTGCTTTCATGTTGCTGTAATTCCTCTCTGTTCTGGACACTTCCTGGTTGTCTGTTTCCTGATCACCACCATACTGGGAGATTTCTCATTGTGGTGACTAATCAAGGAAGTGTGATTACTGTGTGTCAGCACCAGGGCTGTGGAGTCGGTAGATAAATGTACCGACTCCTCAGTTTTATGTACTTCCGACTCCTCTGTATTAATATGCGAATGTATTTTATACATTCCTTGAGGGAAAGAAACGCAACCTACCACAGGACTACTGGCTGGGAAGCCAACAGTCTACTGTATTGCAGTTTAAGCAAAAGACAAACACAATGAAAACAAAGTTTTATAAAAAAAAAAATTGTATTAATCAATCAAGTGGCTGGATAGTAGCAGCAGGCATAAACATCAGGAACAGGATCTTTACCAGTTCAAAAATACAAACCACATTATTTGGTTGTTTTAGAACAAAAACAAAGCTTATCTATAATGAACCAAAAACAAAATCTGTAAAACCTAGAAATGGTTTATATTAATCTTGAAATGTAGTTATAGGCTTAGCAAATGCAAATCAATTCAATGTAGAGTTCTAAGGAAGAGAATTGCCTCTGCCAGATCCTCTTTCATAGAGGCTCTTAAGTCAGACTTTATTATTTTTAGGGCTGAAAATCTTTTTCGACACTGACTTGGGTGGGTGGCATTGCAGTAACTATTCTGGCCACATCACTAACGATCTCTGGATAAACAAGGATGGCTTCTTCAACAGTAAGTTTTGATGAGCGATCATACTTTTCAACTTTTTAGTGCTTTATAAAACTCCTGTTGGAATTTTTTTATTTGGACACTTACTGGTTCTCTAACATGCGTTCCGTGTAAAAGCAGAACACATCACTATGGAAAGTATAAGTATTGCAGCTCCTAATTGTGCGTTGTGTGCCATATAGTCAAGCACATGAAAAGCATGCTTCTTCACGGTCACTTAACGTATTCGTTTTGCGGTTACGTGAGGCACTGCATGCATTGGTCTTTATTCTTACAGTAGAGAAGTCATTAATTATAACTTTTTGTGAATTGGGACATTTAAACTTGCTTTTTTTTTTATTATTCCAATCTAAATTTAGTAGGAGTCGGAGTCGGTGCATTGTTTGCCGACTCCGACTCCAGGTACCCAAAATTTCCCTCGACTCCGACTCCACAGCCCTGGTCAGCACCAATCCAGTTTTGTTTTACAAAGCATCACTGCCCTCTATTGGCTCTTTGTCTCTGTACATCAGAGAACCAAGAAACAACAGCAAAAATGAAACTAAACTGTAGGTACATTATATGATTGGTTTTTATCTATTTTTAATCATTTTTAAAAGGAATCAGTTAACTATTATGTCTCTATACCCTGTAAATAGTCATTTCAGCAAAAAAAAATAATAATTGTTTCCTTTAAGGACTGCCTAAAGCCGATATACGTTGGCATAGCGGCACGGCTGGGCATAAGCACGTACATCGCCTTTAAGAGCCCAGCCATGGGTCGCACGCTCGCAAACCGGTTTCGAGCTTCGTGACTGTTCCCGCGGGACCTGATCGCCGCCGGTGTCCTGCAATCGGGTCACGGAGATAAGTGTAAACAAACCTTTCCCATTCTTCCTAGTGAGACTGTCACTGATAGTCTGTTCCCTGCCACGCCCCCACACAGTAAGAATCACTCCCTTAGTGCACTTAACCCCTTCAGCACCCCCATACAGATTAACCCCTTCACTGTCATTTTCACAGTAATCAGTAAATTTTTATCGCACCGATCATTGTAAAAATTACAATGGTCCCAAAATAGTGTCAAAAGTGTCCACCATAATGTCGCAGTCACGATGATAATAAAAAAAAAAAAAAAAAAAACACACGCTGATCGCCAGTAAAAATGTTTACATTTTAAAATTGCCGCTCTATTTTTGATTATAGCGCAAAAAATAAAAACCGCAGAGGTGATCAAATACCACCAAAAGAAAGCTCTATTTGTGGGGGGAAAAAATTCAGTTAAATCTACGCAGTTCCCGAATCGCAAAAAGGGGCCTGGTCCTATAGCAACAAAATGGTCTGGGGCTTAAGCAGTTCATCTGCGCTTGGGGTTTACTGTCAGGGCAGTAAGAATGTGGCACTCTTTTCCAAGTGGTGGTAGTGTCAGCAGGCAGTATTGTTTTATAAAAAAAAAAAAAAAAAAAAAAAAGGGGGACTCTTGGATATCTTGGCATCTCAACCGCTTAAGACCCGGACCATTATGCAGGTAAAGGACCTGGCCCCTTTTTGCGATTCGGCACTGCATCGCTTTAACTGACAATTGCGCGGTCGTGTGACGTAGCTCCCAAACAAAATGGGCATCCTTATTTCCCCACAAATATAGCTTTCTTTTGGTGGTATTTGATCACCTCTGCGATTTTAAATTTTTTGTGCTATAAACAAAAATATAGCGACCATTTTGAAAAAAAAAAAAAATATTTTTAGCTTTTTTGCTATAATAAAAAAAAAATTCCCTCAGTTTAGGCCAATAAGTATTCTACATTTTTTTTTTTTTACCCAAAAAAAAAAAAATATCGCAATAAGCGTTTATCGATTGGCTTGCGCAAAATTTAGAGCGTTTACAAAATCTGGGATAGGTTTATGGCATTTTTATTATTATTTTTTTTTACTACTAATGGCGACGATCAGCGATTTTTTTCATGACTGCGACATTATGGCGAACACATCGGACACTTGACACATTTTTGGGACCAGTCATTTTCACAGCAAAAAGTGCTATAAAAATGCACCGATTACTGTGAAAATGTCAATGGCGGTGAAGGGGGTTAACCACTAGGGGGCAATAATGGGTTTATTGTGCCCTAAGGAAGCGATTCTTACTGTAGGGGGGCGTGGCTGGACGTGTGACGTCACTGATCGTCGTTCCCTAAAACAGGGAACAGACGATAAGTGACAAGCCACAGAGAATAACGGGGAAGGTTTACACTCAATTCTCCCCGTTATTCAGCTCCTGTGACCCCGATCGCGGGACACAGGCGGCGATCGGGTCCAGGTGTCCCGCGGGGACGGAGCTTCGGACCGGGTTGCGACTGCGCCGCCGGCAGCCCACTCGCGACCCACGGCTGGGTTCTTAAAGGGGACGTAAATGTACGCCCTTGTGCCCAACCATGCCATTTTGTCGCCGTATATCATCGTGCGGCGGTCCTTAAGTGGTTAAAGAACACAATACATAGGGATATGAGAAATCAACACTGGCACACCTACACTGGTTGAACTGAATGGACTGTTGTCTTTATTCAACCTTACCTACTATGTATTCGTTTGTTACCCCAAACACTCCATATTCTTGATATGTGCCTGCTGTAGCATGTACTTGTATAAGAAAGTGTCCAAGCAGGAGAGCATACTGTGGTCAGAAACTCTGTGTACTCTCCTCCATTGATCAGACTTGCCCTGACCCCCACCCTGCACAGCCATTCACTAAGCTCAGTGTGGTACCTTTTCTCCTCCCCCCAGCTCCTATGCATCTGAGAACAGAGGGAATGTGAGCAGAGTTTGAGCTAGCAGGGTCATCTGACCTCTGCAATGCAAAATGTCCCTAAAGGAAAACCTTGCACCTTGGTTGCTGTGGAGAGAGAAGGGTGAACTTAAGGGCCGAAACAGCTAATCGATTAATTTCATAAATCGATTACTCGGCCAGTAACATAATGAGCTTATAAAAAAAAAAAAAAATCGCTACTGTAAATATTACTTTCACTGTCCCACAGTAAAAAAAAAAAATGAACCCCTTACAGTAGCGATTTGCTTTTTTTGTACTTGTTTTTTTAACCCCATTATGTTACTAAACATCTCAGGCCTGGGTTTACACCTGTGTTTGTTGGTACTTTTTACAGAAACACACTACAGTTCATTTACATGTTTTCCTATGGGACACGTTCACATCCATGATTTTTCAGCTGCTGCGTATTTGGAAAGGGCAAGGACTTTTTAAACGCAAAACTGCCATTTTGTTTTTTTGGTTCAACATACTTCAATGGAGAAGCTGCAGAAAAGCATGTAGTGTGTTTTTTGCGGCAATTTGTGTTTGTAATCTGCCCAACTACAAATTGGCCCAACAAAAAAAAAAAAAAATGTAAAAATGCAAAATTTTTTTTACATTTTTTTTTTAAAGGCTATTATCCGATTAATCAAAACAATAAGCGGCCAACTAATCGATTATGAAAATAATCGTTAGTTGCAGCCCTAGGTGAAACTTCCTATACTAGGACTAGGCACAAAAGGCTTCTAAATCTAGCTGCGAGCCAGGTAGCAACCAAGAGAGAAGTGCAGAGAAAGAAAATGGTATGTTAATGGATGGCAATGAAGTTGTGACAGCACAGGCTCAATAGTGGCCAAGAAAGAGGCTGTCAGGAAAACCAGAGACAAATTTAAATGGCTGGCGATCCTGCTACATTGCTGCAGCACTCCCGCTCCTTCGCTGCCGAGGAGAGGGAAGGGTGAAATCTTCCATGATAGTCACTATACAGTGGGTCTAGGATCTCACCCCCCCCCCCCTTTTAAAATAATCACAATTTGTTGCTTTGCAGACTGAAATGAAGACAGACACAATTTTTGTTTTAGCCATCTGTATTTACTAGTACAACTTATAATATCCAAGTTAAAGCTATAACACCAACATATCAGGGGAAAAAATAAAAAAAACAGAATCACGGAGCTGAAAAAAGGATCACCACCTTGTGTCAGTATTTTGTTGAACCACCTTTCGCTTGAATTACAGCCTTTAGTCTGTTGAGATGGGTCTCTACTAACTTTGTACATCCAGACATTGTAATATTATTATAACTGCTCAAGTTCGGTTAAAGGGTAACTCCACTTTCATGGGGAAAAATAAATAAAAATGGAGAGGGGGAGAGGGAGAGGGAGAGGGAGAGAGGGAGAGAGGGAGAGAGACACAAGTTATATTGAACTTGAACGTGAATGTTATTAAAAAAAAATTACCTTTCCAATCTGCAGGCGCTGTAATTTTCTGTAAATGCAGTGCAATATGGCAACATGCAGTTCTGTACACACTGTGTACTGGACGCACCCCAAAAACATAAAATGTACCCGCTTGTGCTATTGGCTCACTAATTTTCCCAGAAATCCAAGATGCAAGTCAGATTTCAGGCAACAAAAATTTTTTGGAGAGATACTTTCAATAGGTAAGTGTCTAAAGGGATGCAGGCCCAGCAGATTTCCTCATAAGTGCCCTGTAGCTGCCACAGTCGACTGATTATTATGAAACCATTCCCATTACACTCACTCAGCACAGAAAAGCAGAGGATTTCTGTAGGAAATCTGCAACAAAAAGGTTGTTACAATCCTTGTAACATTCCCCAGAGGGGAGTGTTATTTTTCCTCAACAAAAGTAGAGTTGAGCTTTAAAATTTGATGGCGACCGTTTGCGAACTGCAGTCCACAGACTTTCAATGGGCTTTAGGTCTGGGCGCTGACTATGCCATTTACCCTTTTCTCCTTCAACCATGTGGACATTTTTGCTGTGCGCTTTGGGTCATTCATTATGTTGGAAGGTAAACCTTCCCATTGACAACTTTCTGGCAGAAGACAGTAGATTTACCTCAACACTTTGATGCCATTTTGCCCCATCCATTTTTCCTTCTATCCTGACAAATGCTCCAGTCTCTGCTGCAGAGAAACACCCATATAACAGGATATTACCATCTCAATGCTTTACTCTAGGAATGGTGTTATTTGAATGGTGAGCTTTATTGGATTTCCTTCAGAAATATCATTTGGTGTTGTGGTCAGATGAGACTAAAAATTTTATTTGGCCTCAACACCCTTTTCCATGTAGCCTCAGAATCTTCAATGTGCATTTTGTCAAGGCTTAGTCGTGACTGCATGTGGACTTTGAGGAGTGGCTTTTTTCTTGTAACCCTCCCATACAAGCCACATTTGTGGAGAGTTTGTGATATTGTTGTCACATGCACAGAATGACCACTCTGGTCAGAGAATGCCAAAAGGCCTACAACAACTCTAAAGCAGTTGCAGGAATTTATGACAGTTTCCTTCTGGCTCTTTCATCCAGTTTGGAGCAACGTCCTGATGCCGCAAGGGTCAGTGTTGTATCAAATATCTTCCATTTATTAATAGACTTTACTGTGCTACTAGCCATTGATAAAGCCTCTACATTTTTTTTGTAGCCATCTCCTGACTTGTGCCTGTCCACAGCTTTATTCCAGAAGATCTTTTGACAGTGCCTTGTCACACATAGTTGGTTTGCTTCAGTTGCACTACCAGGGACCGAAATGCTCCAGAAAAGCAGTTTTCATACTGAGCTACTCAAAATGACCACAGAGATAGGTTCACTCAGCTTAAAGTGGTTGTAAACCCTCCCCCTGAAGTTAACACCTACAAGTAAGCCTAGATTAAGGCTTACCTGTAGGTGTTTGCAATATCTCCAAAACCTACACGGTTTAGGAGATATTTGCCAAAAAGGTATACACCGTTGTCTACGGTGCATGCACGCCATAGACAACGGCGCAGGGATGACCCCATTCATAAAAGATGGCAATGCCATATTTGCCGGCTCCCGCGCGCAGTGACGTCTTCGCCACTCCAGCCAATCACAGCGTCGGAGCGGAAGTAACCTTCCAGGTATCTGTGAAGAGAGGTCTGTGGCCGGAGGGGGACATGAGGATGGCTTCGATCTAAGGTAAGTAATGCATAATGAGCTAGTATGCTAGTCATAATAGCTTTGTCTTTCTCTGCTGACGTTACTGGAATCAGTCCATGCACTGCATCATCGCGACTCTGGATCCGCCAGGTTCCTGGACTGATGGCAGTCTCAGCGAGCTGTTGAGATGACCCCCCCCCCCCCTCCACAGCTCAGCGCTCCTGTGAGCGTAGAGGAGCAGAGTATGAAAGCTGCTGATTGACAGTCAACAGCTCGTGTTCGATCACTCTCAGTAAAGAAGCCCCGGGGGACAGATGCAGTATCCACCTATGCAAGTATAAATCTGAAAAAAAAAAAAA
Source organism: Rana temporaria (assembly GCF_905171775.1). Classification (NCBI taxonomy): domain Eukaryota; kingdom Metazoa; phylum Chordata; class Amphibia; order Anura; family Ranidae; genus Rana; species Rana temporaria. Next base: position 71,131,622 of record NC_053495.1, read on the forward strand.
AAAAAAAAAAAAAAAAGAAGGATTCCCATACTTCAACTTTCTTCCCGAATATACCCTACTCGATCTGGAAGTTATCCCACAGGTGTGAGCAGATGGTGGGGACATTATTTCCACATGGTCTGGGAATGTCCGCTTCTAAAGGAATATTACCCAGATTGGTGACCTCTCTGTGCCTATGGACCCCAAGGTCCTTTTATTATTATGCATCTGATTCAGTGGCTCAGTCTAACCATAAAAGATTGTGTGTTCTATACCAGGACGTCTATCCTTTTGAAATGGAGACAACCTGATGCCTCCAATTATTAACCTCTTTAAAAGCTCACCTACATAACCGCAAGTTCCCTCATAAATTTGGGATGCTTGGGTGGTGGCTAGAGCTCTGAGGATACGCTCATAATATCCGCCTGTATTAAATTTCATGTACTTTGTGTTTACTGTGCTCTTGCTTCCCCCTTCTTATGAAGATGTCTCTTGGCCCTACTCATTTTTTTATCCCCCCCCCCCCCCCCCCCAGGGCTGTGCAAAAAAAAACAACACGCGTTAAGTCAAACCAATTCAGATTTGGGACAAAATCTTTTATTTTTCCACACCCAGGACCCACACCGCGGCGGTCCTGAGGAGCTTCGGCCACGTCTAAAAACTCCTGCCTGCCCCAGGACCAGCGCGGTCCAAAAATTGCCCAGCTCTACCCACGACAATCCACACCCCCACTTTTAAAATTTTCCCCTTCCCCAGAAAATGGCTGGATGGATCTCACTATGCTCTGTTGCTCCAACGGGTAGGCGTTTGGCCAGACTATTTAACTTTGTAGGTTGTCCATTTATTTTATTTTTTTATTAAAATTTTACATTTTACAAGAAAACAAATTACATTCAATAAACATACATGACATAATATCCATCTCTATCTGCTGAATAATATACCATATTCCTATATATTGGCGAGTTTACTTAGCTCTTTCCCCACATGCCTTATTCTTATTACTTCACATCAAGCCCATTATTCTTTCGTACATGCAGATGGATAACCCACCCCATTCCTACGAGACCCACCTTGTGTCTTCAGAGCTGGGGGGGGGCGGGGAGAATCTCCAGTCTTTCTTCTAATCACCCTATGTCCATAAAGTTCTGATTTCATAGCCAACAGGCCTCTCTCGTCTCTTGCCCACCCTCCCCCCCTTTCACACCCCACGGATCCTCTAGTTCGCATCTATAAGGGCTCTTCCATCCTCTGTATATTTAAACAGGTTCCATAAGGTCCATGTTTGCAAATAGACTTCCCCTTTCTGCCGGGATGTCCAGACCAAGTCTTCCATCAAGTTCAAATATTCTACTCGTTTAACCACTTGACAACCGCCCTATAGGCAAAGTACGTCTACAGGCCGTTTGCTTAACTCCGGGAGGCCGTTAATTAAGGTCCTCCCAGAGTTGCGCTCCCGCATCACGGTAAATCGCTGCCGATAGCGGCGGTTTACCGCGTGATCGCTCCCTTCAATGACAGAGCGATCACTTGTAAACAAACCGGCGTCATGTGATGTTCCTCCCTCCCCTCTCTGTACTGAACGGTACAGTGTGAGGAGAGAGAGCGGATGCAGCAGCAGTGCTGTGGGCTGGATCTGTGACAAATAGATTTAATCTCTCAATTGTATTTTTTGTAATCAATTTATATTTTTTCTAATCCGGTTGTTCCAGTCTTGCCTCTAAAGTCCGCTCAATCACTGCCCCTCAGCAGTAATTTCTTTGTCACAAATGTAGTCACAGATCCAGCCATCCCTGCTCGGCCATTTCTGCCCAATACCCTGCAATAACCCCCCCCCCCCCTCCCGCTTCTACCGACTCAACGCTACGATCGAAGCCAGGATTGATTTTTTTTTTAGGCTTCCCAGCCTAGAGGTGAGATGTGGGGTCTTATTGACCCCATATCTCACTGTAAAGAGGACCCGTCATGCCATATTCCCATTACAAGGGGTGTTTACATTCCTTGTAATAGGAATAAAAGTGATCAAATTTTTTTTTTTGCGGAAAAACTTGTCAAACTAAAGTGAATAAAATATATATTTTTTTTTAAAGCGCCCCTGTCCCCATGTGCTCGCATGCAGAAACGACCGCACACGCAAGTCCCGCCCACATATGAAAACGGTGTTCAAGCCACACATGTGAGGTATCGCTGCGAACATTAGAGCGAGAGCAGAATTTTGGCCCTAGACCTCTAACTAAAAAACATATAACCAGTAAAAATATTTAAAGCGTCGCCTATGGGTTTTTTTAAGTAGCGAAGTTTGGCGCCATTCCACGAGCGTGTGCAATTTTGAAGGGTGACATGTTGGGTATCCATTTACTCGGCGTAACTTCATCTTTCGCATTATGCAAAAACATTGGGCTGACTTAACTGGATTTGTTTTTGTTTTTAAGCACAAAACAGTTTAAAAAAAAAAAAAACACCACCACGCACACACACACTAAAAAAATTGCTGCGCAAATACAGTGCGAGATAAAAAGTTGCAACGACCGCCATTGTATTCTCGAAGGTCTTTGCTAAAAAATAAAAAAAATAAAAACAAAAACACATATATAAAGTTTTGGGGTTCCATTTAATTTTCTAGCAAATGATTTTTAAATGTAGGAGAGAAATGTCAGAATTGGCTTAGGTGCTCCAGAACGCCTGAAGGTGCTCCCTGCATGTTGGGCCTCTGTATGTGGCCACGCTGTGTAAAAGTCTCACACATGTGGTATCGCCATACTCAGGAGGAATAGCAGAAATGTGTTTTGGGGTGTAATTTGTGGTATGCATATGCTGTGTGCGAGAAAAAAACCTGCCAATATGAACATTTTGTGAAGAAAAAAAATAAAATAAAATCTTGATTTTGCAAAGAACTGTGGGAAAATTTCAAAAAACTCACAATGCCTCTTTCTAAATACATTGGAATGCCTTTCCAAAAAGGGGTCGTTTGGGGGGTATTTGTACTTTTCTGGCATGTTAGGGTCTCAAGAAATGAGATAGACCGTCAGTACTTCAGGTGTGATCAATTTTCAGATATTGGCACCATAGCTTGTGGACTCTTCACAACGACCAAATAATATGCACCAATTTGTACTTATTTTTACCAAAGATATGTAGCAGTATAAATTTTGGCCAAAATTTATGAAGAAAAAAAAAATACTAATTTGCTAAATTTTATAACCGAAACAAAGAAATTTTTTTTATTTTTTTATAGAATTGCAGTATTTTTTTCTCTTATAGCGCAAAAAAATAAAAAACCCAACGGTGATTAAATACCACCAAAAGAATGCTCTATTTGTGTGGAAAAAAAGGACGAACATTTCATTTGGGTACAATGTTGTATGACTGAGTAATGGTCATTCAAATTGTGAGCACCGAAAGATGAAAATTGGTCTGGTTATTAAGGGGGTTTAAGTGCCCAGTGGTCAAGTGGTTAGCCACATCCCTACTGATGGAGGTTGGGTCTGCTTCCACATTACTGGGATGCATGGTCTTGTTGCGTTCAGGAGATGGCAAAGAATCTACTTTTTATAAATTGTATTTGGAGGCTCAGTGTCTTGTAATAAAAAGAAAGTCGGGTCCACCGGAATCTCCTGATCACTAAGCCTTTGGGCAATTTTCCGGACCTCCCCCAGAAACCTTTTATTCTGGGGCAGGAACAAAAAAAAAATATGAACCAACGTCCCTCCTTTCCCCCCCGCATAGCCAGCATTTATCTGGTATGTCTGGATCACATCTATGTAAAACGGTTTTACTGCGACAGGATCTTAAAATTTGTCTCCTGCATTCTTATGTAAACCAAGGATTCAAACATGTTACGTATTATCTTGTTCTGTTGCTCTTCCGAGAAAACCCGGTCTATCACTATCTCCCACCTTCTAAAGAAAGGCAACCGGAAGGTGCAACCAACAATGCACTCTTATTGGTTGTGAGTGGTTGTACCGGCGCAAATAAATATTAAATATTGCGTGTTAATATAAATTAAATTATTTGGTCTGCTGCAGTTGTGGTGTACTCCACCAGGTGGTGCAGTTGTGCAAAATATTAAAGTGTATTCGTACAGTTTGTACTCCTGCGCTGACCTTAAAATATAAATGAATATGTATATATCTGTGACATTCATACACCAGCTCTTGTGAATCGTTATCTCTAAATCTGTGATACATTCACATATATAGAAACAAAAATGTAAAAATGATATAAAACACAAAATATATGAGCCCCTTCTCCCCTGCAAACTCTTAAGCGCGTCTGCGCTATCAAAATACGGAACTATAAATACACTAAATAGTCCAGTGCAATCGTGCATTAATACAATGTCCTCAAAAAGCGTGCCTCCAGTAAGTGCAGGAATTTGTGCCTTGCTGCAAAAAAAAATTTGTGACTTTGCCATAGCGTCACCACCACCTCCTATTGCGCTATGCTCTCACCAGATTCAAAAAGGTAAACTGCATATAATCATATGGTGTACGGTTTCCTCTTCTGGTTCCCGAATCTCTGCGCTCCAACTACATGGTGTAGTACGTTTTAACAAGTTTTATTCATGAAACATTAAAAACGAATTTTACACTCACATGTTCCTGTGCCCAAGCCGGCACTAGCCTGTCCAGCATCACTGCTACCTTCCCGGCGTGCGTTCCAAGCCTTAACCGTGGTGCGTTCCAGCGGACGAAAACGCCTGTGCGGTATCGTTCCAGGGGTCAAGGATCGTGTGGTGTGAAAAAGATGTGTGGTACCCCCGCGCCCCGTACACCATATGACTATATGCAGTTTACCTTTTTGAATCTGGTGAGAGCATAGCGCAATAGGAGGTGGTGGTGACACTATAAGGTGGCAAAGTCACAAAAAAAATGTTTGCAGCAAGGCACAAATTCCTGCACTTACTGGAGGCACGCTTTTTGAGGACATTGTATTAATGCACGATTGCACTGGACTATTTAGTGTATTTATAGTTCCGTATTTAGATTAATAGCGCAGACACGCTTAAGAGTTTGCAGGGGAGAAGGGGGTTCATATATTTTGTGTTTTATATAATTTTTACATTTTTGTTTCTATATATGTGAATGTATCACAGATTTAGAGATAACGATTCACAAGAGCTGGTGTATGAATGTCACGGATATATACATATTCATTTATATTTTAAGGTCAGCGCAGGAGTACAAACTGTACGAATACACTTTAATATAATGCACTCTTATTAGAAAGGGTTTGATGCAACATAGCACTCCCAGTACAGTATTCCTCGAACGTTTTTAGCGTTCGCTCATATCTACTCTGTAAAATCAAATTATCAATGAAATGTCTCAAGTCAATGCCCTCCAAATATCTACTCGGTAAGGTAAGAGACCTGTTATTTCCTGTAACTTAGGCCAGGTTCCTGATCTCACAAAGCTTGCTCTATCATACCAAGTGGTCCCTTCCTGGGCAATAAGGGTGAGTCTAATGTCGATAGTTTACTTTTAGAAAAAAGCCTGTATCCCACCCGAAGGGTAGGTCCTATCAAGGGGTGCATTTTTATGCTTTTCGGGAGGTCCCTAAAACACCAAGTGGCTCGTTGCAATAAGACATTGCTCTGGGCCTTCTCTAGATCAGTCCAGGTTTTCCATTCCCTTTGTCGACCCAAGACGATCAAGTGGCTCAACAAAGCTGCCTGATAATATTTAGACAAATCTGGCTCCCCCGGACCTCCATACATTTTAGGCAAGGACAACAAGGGTCCCCTAATTCTTGGGTGTTTATTTGCCCATATAAATCTGGAAAACAAAGATTGTACCGTTTGAAAAAGTATTTGCGCATGGCAATAGGGAGTGTATGAAATGAATACAAAAATGTTGGTACAATATTAATTTTAATATTACACCTCACAAACCAAGAGTGGAACCCCTTCTGCCACCTCTCCAAGAGAATTCGTACTCTAGATAGTAATGGTGGAAAATTAAGCCTGTATATGTGTGAAAGATCCGCCGGAATAAAAGTTCCCAGGTACTTCAGGTGCTTGATCTGTCCATTTAAATTTGAAAATGGACTTCAAAACAGCACTTAAAAAAAATAAATAAAAAAAAAAAAAAGTCGCAACCCCCATCGCTTCAGATTTTGAAAAGTTAATCTTAAAATTTGATAGAGAACCATATATCTCCATTTCCTGAAGGTTAGGGAGAGATACTATCGGGTTGGTCAGTGTGTACAACATATCATCCGCATTAGGCAGAAATGTTGTACTCTATCCTCCCACCGACAACCACCCAATGTCTGCGTTCAATCGGATCCTACTCAATAGAGGCTCTACAGACAAGGCAAATAGGATTGGGGATAGTGGACACCCCTGTATGGTCCCCGTTAGATACCTTGAAAAGTGGGCACAAGACTCCATTTACCTTTACCTGGGCAGAAGGGTGGGTATAACTACTCGCGATCCATTGAACCATATTATTTCCCAATCTTACAAAAAAACAAATTGCCAGTCAATATGGTCAAAACCTTTTTCTGCATCGGTCCCCAAAAATACACATGAAGTTTGGGATGTGTGTGCTAAATGGATCAGATTCAAGGTCTTAATTGTGTTATCCCAAGCTTCCCGCATTGCACAAACCTTACCAGGTCTTTATGGACCAGGGAGGGTATCTGCCATTGAAGCCGCGTTGCCAGGATTTTAGAAAAGATCTTCAGATCCGTATTCAGGAGAGATATCGGTCTATAGCTCCCGCACGGAGATGGGTCCTTACCTTCCTCAGGCAGAATCGTAATCAAGGCTTTCAAAGATTCTGTACAGGCATACCCCGCTTTAAGTACACTCACTTTACATACACTCGCGAGTAAGGACATACCTGCGAGTGTATGTAAAGTGCCTTACAAGTACTGTACGGACATTTTGCAGCTGCAGTAGAAGGAGCTGAAGCTACGAGAGCATACCCCACCCTGTTCCAGTGTGCCCCTGACACCCCCACTACAGCCCCTGAGACCTCAACTACACCCTAGAAGTGAAAAAGGGTATTGTTTCACTTTAAGTACATTTTCATTTTACATACATGCTCTGGTCCCATTGTGTACTTAAAAGTGGGGTATGCCTGTATAGAAGGAGCTTGTTTTACCTAATCCATTATACATTTTTACAAGATATGGTCCTAATATAGGGAAAAGGAGTTTATAGTATTGAAAAACTTTTTTTTTCCCCATGCTGAAAAAATGATCGTGTGTACGCGCCATTAGACTGACAGCCTGATAATCCTCACATAAGTACACAACAGTAGTTATGGTAAGCCTGGAGTACAGCTAGGAGACCCGATCTCGGGTAATCACATGTGAAGAGACAACAGAGGAGGGGGGGGGGGGGGCATACTGATAACTGGGCTCTTAAACCCCCTTAAAGCGGATTTCCACCCTATTTTTCAACTTATCAGCATTAGTTTTAACACTGCCCCTTTAAATACATTTGGGATGTTTTTTTTTTTTCTTTTAAAAACTCACGTTTTTATCCCTGAGTGTCATACCCCCCCCCCCCCCGCGCCGCGGCGGAATGGCCTCCCCACCGCATCCAGCGCTGCTATGCCTCCTGGGAGACCGCACTGACTGATGTTGTCACCGCACTGACTGATGTTGTCACCGCACTGATGGGCACTAATAATGTTGTCACCGCACTGATGGGCACTAATAATGTTGTCACCGCACTGATGGGCACCAATAATGTCACCGCACTGATGGGCACCAATAATGTCACCGCACTGATGGGCACCAATATCACCGCACTGATGGGCACTAATAATGTTGTCACCGCACTGATGGGCACCAATGTCACCGCACTGATGGGCACCAATGTCACCGCACTGATGGGCACTAATAATGTTGTCACCATCACACTGATGGGCACTAATGTCACCACTGCACTGATGGGCACTAATGTTGTCACCGCACTGATGGGCACTAATAATGTTGTCACCGCACTGATGGGCACTAATAATGTTGCCACCGCACTGATGGGCACTAATAATGTTGCCACCGCACTGATGGGCACTAATAATGTCACCGCACTGATGGGCACTAATAATGTTGTCACCGCACTGATATAAGGCACTGGTGCCACTGCACAGATAATGAACTGGTGTCACCACACTAATGGGCACTGATAATGCACTGGTGGGCACTGACATTTGGGTCTGGTTGTGGTTCTGGGGCCGATGCGGGGTGCTGTGCCGGGGGCCGATGCGGGGTGCTGTGCCGGGGGCCGATGCGGTGGGCAATGTTATGGTGGCAACGTGCTGTGCTGGGGGAAGAAGGAAGCAGGAGGAACTCAGCACAGGGATGGTGGGAACCCCTCATAATGGGCACAGCGGGTGTACAGACCCAGGAAACCAGCACAGGGATGGTGGGAATCCCTCATAATGGGCACATCGGGTGTACAGACCCGGGAACTCAGCACAGGGATGGTGGGAACCCCTCATAATGGGCACAGCAGGTGTACAGACCCGGGAACTCAGCACAGGGATGGTGGGAACCCCTCATAATGGGCACAGTGGGTGTACAGACCCGGGAACTCAGTGCAGGGATGGTGGGAATCCCTCATGAAGGGTTCCCACCATTCCTGTTCTGTGCTGACTTCCTGTGGCTGTACTCCTGCTGTGCCCATTATGAGCGTACGAATCCGAATTGAGTTTCGGATACGAAACAACGGCTAATGCGAAACGGAACTAAACAAAAATAATTTATTGACAGTGAACATGTCTGGTATATGTATACACACCACATATATAACAAGAGATATATATCATCTTGTTATGTAGATATATCTGCACAGGAACAAATCATTTCGTATATTTACTGGTTCCTGGAAGGAGGAGGGGAGGAGAGGTTTGCATAGATAAGGGGCGGTAACTTCCTCTGACACTCCCGTTGCTATTGAAACCTGATCTGAAACCATTACACTGCTTGTACAGCACTGAGCATGTGCGAGGCTGAAATCCAGGAAGTCATACAGTCTGGCTTCATGATGCCCACACTTAAGATGGCCCCATTCAATTTCTGTATTATAAAGTGTCTAAATGCTGTAACAACCTAACAAAACGGACCTTAGTTTACAGACTAACTGTAGTAGAATACATTAAGCTTGTGTATTACAGGGGTTTTCATATTTAGTTTTTATTTTTAAAATTGTGGCCGGAACTCCGCTTTAATAACCAGACCAATTTTCAGCTTTCGGGGCTCACATTTTGAATGACATTTAGTCATACAACTCTGTACCCATATGAAAATTGTTGTCCTTTTTTTTCCCCCACACAAATAGAGCTTTATTTCGGTGGTATTTAATCACGGTTGGGTTTTTTATTTTTGTGCTATGAAAATATATATATATATATATATATATATATATATATATAGTTACCGTCATAAAATTTTGCAAATTAGTAAAATTTCTTCATAAATTTTGGCCAAAATTTATACTGCTACATATCTTTGGTAAAAATAACCCAAATTGGTGTATATTATTTGGTCTTTATGCAATTATAGAGTCCACAAGCTATGGTGCCAATATCTAAAAATTGATCAAACCTGAAGTACTGACAGCCTATCTCATTTCTTGAGACCCTAACATGACAGAAAAGTACAACTACCCCCCCCCCCCCCCAAATGACCCCTTTTTTGAAATAAGACATTCCAATGTATTTAGAAAGAGGCATGGTGAGTTTTTGTGAAGTTGTCATTTTTTCCCTCACAATTTTTTGCACAAAAACAAGAACCCCCCTTTTCCCACAACATTGTCATATTAGCAGGTAATTTCTCACACACATATGCATACCACAAAATACACCCCAAAACACATTCTGCTATTACTCCCAAGTATGAGAGGCTTTTACACAGCGTGGTCATATACAGAGGCCCAACATGCAGGGAGCACCTTCAGGCCAATTCTGATATTTCTCTCCTACATGTAAATTATATATACCTAGAGAATACAATGGCGGTTGTTGCAACTTTTTCTCTTGCACGGTATTTGCACAGCAATTTTTCGAACGCATTTATTTATTTTTTTAACAGTTTTGTGCTAAAAAAAAAGAAAAAAAAAAAAAACAAAACACACACAACAAAGCAAACACACAACAACACACTACAGTTAGCCCAATGTTTTTGCATAATGTGAAAGATGAAGTTACGCCAAGTAAATAGATACCCAACGTGTCACCCTGCAAAATTGTGGAATAGCGCCAAACTTAGCTACTTAAAAAATCCCCATAGGCGACGCATTAAATATTTTTACTGGTTACAGAGGAGGTCTAGGGCCAAAATTATTACTCTCGATCCAACGTTCGCAGCGATACCCCAAATGTGTGGTTTGAACATCGTTTTCATATGTGGGCAGGACTTGCGTATGTGTTCGCTTCTGTATGCGAGCACACCGGGACAGGGACGCTTTAATAATATAAATATATATATATATATATATATATATATATATATATATATATATATATATATATATATATATATATATATATATATATATATATATATATATATATATATATATATATATATATATATATATATATATATATTTATATTTTTTTTTTTTTTTTTTTTTTTTTTTTTCTTATTGAAGATTTTACTTTTAGTTTGACACATTTTTCCACCGAAAAAATTTTGATCACTTTTATTACTATTACAAGGAATGCAAACATCCCTTGTAATAGGAATATGGCATGACGGGTCCTCTTCACAGTGACAGATGGGGTCAATAAGACCCCACATCTCACCTCTAGGCTGGGAAGCCTGAATAAAAAAAAATAGAAAAAAAATTAATAAAAAAAAAAAAAAACACACACGATCCTGGCTTTGATCGTATCAGTGAGTCGGTAGAAGCTCCGAAGGGCGGCGGTCGATGTCCCCTCTCACCTCCGGTAAGAACGATCAAGCAGTGGAAGAGCCACTATGATCATTCTTGGTGTGTAGGGAATCGCCGGCTGAAAGAGCAGATATCTGAATGATGGCTGTAGCTGCACACATCATTCAGATATCCCTGCACAAAGGATGTCATATGACGGCCAGCAGGCGGGAAGTGGTTAAAGCACTTTTTTTTTAATATAAAAACACAAAAGATGTCCTTTTATACAATATTTCTAACACATAGCATGTACATACCAAAAATGACACCCCAAAATAGATTCTCCTACTCCTCCCGAGTACGGCGATACCACATGTGAGACTTAAACAGCCTGGCCACATACAGAGGCAGAGTATGGCAGGGATGTATGGATCTCGCCCCCTCTCCTACTGTACCAATCGGTACAGAGAGGGGAGAGCAAAACCGGCGTCATGACATGACACCAGTTTGTTTACAAGTGATCGCTTTGTCAAATGGAGCAATCACACGATCAGCGGCCATTTACCGAGATGCGCTGGGTCCTCTGGACCCGGCGGTCACAGGCACTCCCGTGTGCGCTCTCCAGGGAGGACATGCTCCCAAAGTTAAGAAACCGCCCTGTAGCCATCTTTCGGCTATGGGTCGGTTATTAAATGGTGTTAAACAAAAAAAAAAAAAAAAAAAACAGGCTAATGCTCCCAAGGAAGGCTGCTAACAGGCTTACAACAAAAAAAAATAGTCACATGTTCTGCATAAAGTATAGTCCACAATCCATGCTACTGGCGCTGTGACTCCCGAATGGGCTCTTAAAAAAAAAAAAAAAAAAAAAAGGAATAAATGTATTCCTCTCTAATCACTGTGCCAAGCTTATTTACCTTTCCGTTTAGTCTTCTAGCTGAATGCACCAATTCACATTTATAAGCTAAATAAATGAACCAGGGGGCTCATTTATGAAAAGTGTGCCGGCAGGAAAAAAAAAAAAAAAAAAAAACACAACACACACACACACACACACACACACACACTTGTTAATGCAACCATAATAAATTGTTTAAATTTTAACTCTGCACCGGTTGTTACTGGCAAAAATGTATATATTTATATTTTTAAACATACGCGCCTCTGACATATGACAATGCAATGAAATCTGTCAGCATATTGTTTCTGCAATAAACATAAAAATGCAGACATCTAGATAACCAAAAGTAATGCAACACAAAAGCAACCATACAAAGTTCTCTATGGCAAACCATAAACATCTAGGTAACAAAGAAGCCCTCAATTTTTTTTTCTTTATATACTCTAGGAGGCAGAAGCCATGAGGACACAGGTCAGTAAAAAATGTACAGTGTAGAACTATGGATACATAGACAATTAAACCTCTCAGCTATTGAGAAATTAGAGGGATATTAAAAGGCAATTAAAACCAACCCCCCCCCCCCCCCCACACACACACACACACACACACACACAGCCATATATACACACACACACACACACACACACGTTTTACTTCCATTTTTTCTTCTATTGGTTGAACTGGATGGACTTGTGACTTTTTCAACCTAACTATACAGTATAACCTGCTCTTGTGCAGGGGTTTTGCAAAGAGCAGCCCTGATCCTCCACTTCTCGGGTCCCCCCCAGCACTCCTGGCCCCTCCAAGAAGCTTGCTATGGGGATTCGCGAGCTGCTGCGTGCCCATTAAGGGTGGCCCCCTTGAGGTGTCATCATTGGGTGGCCCCCGCCCCTTGGTTATTCAAGAACTGTCAGGTGGCAGAGCTGACAGCAGGAGTCTAGCCCCCCCCCCCCCCTTTGGTTGGTGGTGGCGTTAATCGGGATAGAGGCTGGATTTACTTCAGGAGACATTGAAAAAAATAAAAAATAAAGAAACACAAAAGTAATTGTCAAAAACGTGTTATTTGACACATTTTTTGTTAAATAGGGGGTTGTACTCATTCACATGGGGGGGCCGGGAACCGGAGGTCCTCTTGTTAAAATCCCACCGGCTGCAGATCATGCCAGGTGCAACTTTCATGCAACGTTTGAGGGTTTACATTGAAGTCTGTGGCCCAAAGTCAGACCAAAGTAGTGCAGGAGCTACCTTAAAGTTGCTGCGACTAAGCCGCACAGATATGAAGGGACCCCTAAGTGGCATGACAAGTGTGAATGGGGCCTTAAACTTTTTCCCTAGTTTTCCTTTATCTCTGAAACTGCAAAAGGCAGGAGCTCTCAGTCAGTCATAGTACTATGCATATAGTCAGGTCAAAAAAATAAAAAATAAAAGTTCATCCAGGTCAAGCATAAAAAATAAATAAAAAATAAATAAAAATTTAATAACAACAACAACATTATTATTTCAATTCAATATGCACTTCTGCACTCACCAAGAAACACAATGTTTAGAGCAGGGATCTTCAAACTACGGCCCTCCAGCTGTTGCGGAACTACACATGCCATGAGGCATTGCAAGACTGACATTCACTGACATGACTAGGCATGATGGGAATTGCAGTTCCTGAACAACTGGAGGGCCATAGTTTGAGGACCCCTGGTTTAGAGCATCCAAAACCGTAATAGTTCTATACTGGATACAGTATGTCAGCATACATTTGCAGAGATTATTCTGCTAAAGTCCATAAAAAGGTGCATAATAAAAAGGATTTTTTTTTTTACAAAATTGGTATTTTAGTTCTGTGCAGACAAAAATACCCAAGACACAAGTTGGTGGTGCCAATGGTGGTATAATTGTGCACATTTACACTAGTATAGTGTGCCAACCTACATGCCCTGTGCAGACATCAACGGTCTTGCTTCCAAGAAAAGGGATGCAATAAATCAATACCATCAGATTTTATAATCCACAGCAATCAACCATGCAAGGCAACAATAAATGTACCGTATACACACACACGTGTGTGTGTGTGTGTGTGTGTGTGTGTGTGTGTGTGTGTGTGTGTGTGTGTGTATACAATGCGAGAAAAAACACACACACACACACACACACACACACACACACACACACACACACACACACACACACACTAGAGCTGCACGATTAATTGCGGAGAGAATCGCGATTTCGATTCAACGCGCCCGCGATCTCCCCGTGGGATGACCCGTGATTCTGTGTTCACCGCTGGTTCCACGTACCCAGCGTGGAACGCAAATGCCGCCGACATCGAAACAGACATCAGCAGCCTGCACCGCTGGATAGATGCCTGAACTCTCACAACAGTAGTTTGTATCCATGCGCCACCCAGTGGTTGCCGGCGGTACTGCTTCTGATCTCACAGTTCTGTACAACTGTGTGTATCCATGCGCCACCCAATGGTTGCTGGCAGTACTGCTTCTGATCTATATAAAAAAAAAAAAGAAACCAGTGATATGTCTCTAATGTTAAAGATCATATAACTCCTATCAAAAGTTTAATTCTGCTTTTTTCATAGGAGTTAAATGATCTTTAACATTAGAGACATATCACTGGTCTCTTTTTTTATATATTCACGCCAACTTGTGCAAACTGAAAAAAGGAAAAAATGTTTCCCACCTGTATAGTATGTAGCAGGGGTGTCTAACATGCAGTCCAAAACTACAATTGTAAAACTTACTAAAAATGTAGACAGAAAAGAAAAACACAAAATAAGTATTATTACTCATTAGATTTACATTTCACAGCCACTGACCACCAATGCGGTGGGAGGGGGGTTTAATTTCACTGCCTGTGACCAACAATCCAGGAGGGATGAGCGGCTAACTTTCAATGCCACTGGTCACCGAAGTTTAATGCTCACTGCCACAGACTACCAACGTAGGCAGAATATAAAAGTTAACGGTCATAAGCATACAAGTGCTACAGGGTGCTATTGCGTTCAGCGAAACCAATACTAGGGACTATTACAGCGTCACTGGCAGCAATGCTGGGGGCCATTACTGCATCCATCGATACCAAAACTGGGGTTTGTTATTGCGTCCATTGACCAATGTTAGAGGGGCTGTTATTACATCCACTCATACCAATATTGGGCTTACTACACTCCAAATATATATACACACACATACCGTATTTATCTGCGTATAACACGCACAGGGGGTAGAAAACGCACCCTAGGGAAGTTTCAGGCAAAACCCTTTCCACAGCCCCCTGCGTAAAAAACGCAGGCACAGTTTACCCTCTATTTTCAGGGTAAAAAAAGTGAGTGTTATACGCCAATAAATACTGTGTGTGTATATATATATATATATATATATATATATATATATATATATATATATATATATATATATATATATATATATATATATATATATATATATATATATAATTTTCCAATTGATCACCATGGATCTAAATGCAAGTACTACATAAGAAAATTTAGTCTTCATTTCTTCCTGTGACAAGTAGCAATTTCCTGGAGCTAATCATGTTAGCCTACGAATGGGTCAGCTCCACCCCTCAGGACAACCCCCTGCTTAAATAAAAGGATGGATTCCCGCATTTACTCAGCATTCTTTTGTCCTTGCTCCAGGACAGCTATCCTGCTACTGAAAGAATGGGAAAAAGAATGAAGGTCCCTACCTAAAAAAGGAGTCCTTGTCAGCAGTAAATTCTCTGCTGATCCGCGATTCCCTGGCAGATGTATGCGGCGTAAATGGTGCAATTGAAGGTCCATGGTGAGCAGCAGCCCCCCCCCCCCTCCGGCTAACTTGTCAATCTGCCATTGATTTTATTATTTTATCTGCAATGCATCTTACTTCATTCAGTGATGTTTCTCTAGATCATACAGATCCCCATATGGCAGGTGTTTGAGTTCCACAAGAGGTTGCAGTGGAATTGAGGCACCTGCCTGGCTGCATATTGGCTATTGGGGTGGGGGACTGGCCATACACTGTAGTTCTGGTTAGGCTATCCTTTAAGGTTTACCAAAACCATGTAGTGGGAGATCAAACAAACCCACTAAAAGGGGTTGTAAACCATGTTTTTCACCTTATTGCATCCTTTCTCAGGCCGACCAACCTCTTCAGACTTTCCAAAGAAGAATATATGTAGAAGGATGACCTATGTCTGCTTTTTAATTCCTCCTTTAAGACTAGTGAGATGCCTTTGGACTGAAAGCAGTGGAATTAAAGGGGCTTCTGAACCATAGGGCGAGGGCCCTGGAGATGCTAGAGCATTGGTTGGTCGATCACCTTTGGAAAGAGCCAGCTAGTTTCTTTACAGAGGTTATAGTATCTGGGTGTCTCAATCGACAGTGGGGAAGGTGGTCCTTCCACAGAAGATTGCCCCTCTTGATCTTGATGGTCTACGCTCTCAAGACAAGCAATTTGATATCAGCAAAAAATGGTACGAGGGTGTTGATGAATGCAGCAGTCTCCACAGTGGCCTGGGCTCAATGGCATCTCAAACACCTTAAGTTTGCTTTACTCCAGCAGCAGGTCAAGCTCACTGTCAGAACCAGTTTGCTCAAGGAAGATTGAAGGGAGCAATTCCTTGATGATTCCTTGAGTTGATGGCAGTATAGGAGACATAACTGACCTTTGCACCACTGTTTTAGGGCCATTGTGCCGATTCAGACAAACCGTAGCACATGTGTCTCATCGGGGAGGAATAAGCAGCCTTTGCAGCACATATTTTTCGGTTGCTGGTGTGCAATCTGTTGTCCCTGTCAGTCCCTCGCCTTCCAGGGGTGGAGAATACATGGAGCAGACACTTTTTGAGCACACGCTTTCTGGATCCCAATATGGCTCAATTGGACGGCCTGGTTATTTGCAAGAAGCAGGTTAGCCCAGGTGGGCATAGCAGAAGAGGTTCAGTGGATGCTAATCGAATCTTGGAAGATATCCTTGAATGCTACATACTATAGCGTGTGGAAAAGATCTTTGGGTGGCAGTGAGTCTCTCATATTGATGTCCTGGAGTTCTTCAAATCGGCCCTAGATTAAGGGCTTAGCTACAGTTCGGTCCAGCTGTCAACCATTTCAGCTCTGTTTGTTGTGTAGAAGACTTGTTTGGTGGCACGTTTTATGCGTGCAACCTTATAGCCAAAACAACCAGACGAGTTTTGTAACACACACACGCTCTATCTCAGCCTCCATATTGTGAGCCGTTTCAAGACAGAGTGGTTCTTAATCCATTTTAGTATTTTCTTCTAAATGTTGGACCTTCTTCATATAAGTTGGGAAGTGGTGCAATCTTCATTGTCTGCAGTTTCAGGAAAGGAAGATTGGTTAAAGGTGGATGCAATTTTTAGGTCCTTATTTCCTCCACGTATCTGCAGAGAACGCAGAAGTTCAGGATGGCAGATAACTGGTTCATCCATCAGCAAGTTCTAAAATAGGTCAACTGGCCCCACCTAGAATAATTTTCCTCTTGGCTAGTCCAAACCATCAGATGGGCAAATGGTAACTTTGGGTCTTTCACCTCCAGAGGGGGTTCATGTGCATTCCACAATGGCAACATCGGCTTTGTAGAGAGGGGGGGGGGGACATATCACACCAGGAAATACTTTAAGGCTGTCAGATGAAAGTCCCCCAATGCTTCCACCTACTATTACTGTTTGGATGTGATGGATGGCCCTTCCCGGGCTTTAGGCACCTTGGTGCTCATTTCTACGCTGTGTGATTTTTTTTTACAACTTTTGCATTCAGCCTGCGTAGTCTCTTGTTGAGCTTTGTTTCGCCTGGTACTACCCTTTTTCATGCTAGCTATATCCCATTTGTAGACTGACGTGATTAGCCCCAAGAATACGGAAAATTGTTACCATAATTTTCCTTTCCTGGGGCTCATGTCAGCCTAGGGTTTCCCATCCTGGTGTTCTGTTGGAAGGTAGTGTTAGGAACGCTGGGGTATGGGGGGAATCCCTCCTTTTATTTGAGCAGGGGTTGTTCTGTGGGGTCAGAGGGGTGGAGCTGACCCATTAATAGGCAGACAGGATAATCCCCAGGAAAGGAAAAAATATGGTAACAATTTTCCGTGGTCTCTACTGTGCACTAAACAGCAATACCAACATATTTGTGTTTTTTTATATCCCCAATCTGTTTGTCGCAGGAAATAATGCTGATGAATGGCAAACACATAATCTTTCTCCCTTTTGAGGGAGAAAAAAAAAAAAAAAAAAAGGAAGCCATCTACAGGCTGCAATCTTCAAGTAGACACTGCTACATTTGGTGTGGACTTCAAAAACCACCTTGAGCGCTCTACTGTAATCAGTAGGGGTCACCAATAGAAATAAAATAGGGCCTTTGTGTGCGTGTGCAGTAGGAAAAAGAAGTATGAAATTGTCCTCTAGCAACAAGACACACAATACCATACACATTTTAGGTATTCTGCCCATCAACTAGATTCTGAGATAAGTATAGCCGATTTTTTTGCCATCTAGACACTAAAAGCCTTTCATACTCCAAATGTCACAAAGTTACTGCTGCACGCACTGACCTTGGGACAGCTTTCTTCAAGTGTTTCTCCCTCATTCGTCTGCATGGGAAAGAAAAATCGGTGTGCAAAATGGTGCAGAATCACACACAGGTATTGTCTAAAAAAGGAGAGAAAATAAAACCTGTTAAAAACTGCAGAAATTTATAATTGGGCACACACACACACACACACACACACACACCTTTTAGTACAAGCGTTTTCAAAAAGTACAGTGGCATACAACTTCCCGCACATGAACACTCATAAAAGCAGTAGAAAAAAAACAAAAAACAACACACACACACTTTAGCCTAGGTTCACATTGATGCGATTTGGCATGTCAAACATGGTACCTATTGCTGGCAATAGCACTGTCTAAAATCGGTGCGATGCCGACTTTATGGTGCCACACCAATTCCCAAAAGTAGCTTCTGCACTACTTTTGGCGACTTTGGGTGCGATTTCAATAGACATCAGTGCAGGGACCCGCATGGTAAGGTTGTCCCGATAATTGTATCGGTACCGATACCAAGCATTTACCCGAGTACTAGTACTCGGGGAAAATGCTTCACCCAATACCCAACTGTGCCTGTATCCTCCGCCAGTTCCCCCCTCGGTGCTGCTCTCCCCCTCCGCGCTCAGTGTCTCCCCTCTGTGCTGCTGCTGTCCTCCTTTCTTCTGCACTCCCCCTCCGCGCTCCATGTCCACCCTCCGTGCTGCTGCTCTCCCCCTCCGCGCTCTGTGACACCTTCCATGTCCCCCTTTGAGCTGTGTCACCCTCCATATCCTCCTCTGTCAGGATGGAGAGCGGCGGTAGGAGCCGCTAAACCCAGCTCCTACCTTTTCTGAATGAACAGAGTCAGTGATCACTGACTCTGTCCATTCACATAACAAACATCGTTACTTGTGTTTACGATGCCTTAGTTTACGAATGGAGAGGAGCCTCTGTCCCCTGTCCATTCATTTTCAGTGCAGCCGAGAAAGGGACGGGGGAATCTGGGTCCTTAGTCCCTTCCTCTGTCTCAAAGGGGAGATGTCAGAGGTCTTTTAAGACCCCTGATATCTCACCAAAGCCCCCCTACAGGGTCACTGAACATGTACGAGAAAAAAAAAAAAAAAAAAAAAAAAAAAAAAAAAAAAAAAAGCAAAGAAGGGGAGTCGGCGAGGGAATACTGCATCTGTCCCCCGCCAACTCTAAACAAAGAACCGAGCCAGCGAACACCACCAATGGCTCGGTTCTCACTGCTCTCTGCTTCCCAGATGCAAAACTATCTACTCCACAACTGTTTTTGATGCCCTTTCCCTAATGCAGTTTCTCTGGAATCGTATAATGTTTATAGTATAACAAGATTGTAAGCCCTAACGAGCAGGACCCTCTTATTCTCCTGCATTGAACTGTATTGGCATCTGTATGGTCTGTCCTCATGTTGTAAAGCAGAAAACACACACACACACACACACATCTAGTATTACAAAAGTTATGGTTTGTTGGGGCCGAGAGCAAAGTGTGACTGTTGGTTGAGTATTTGTTTACGATCTGTTTAAGCCTCTTGCCGACTAGCTCACAGTAGATGTACTGTGAGCGGGAGGCACATCGGCATACTCATGCGTCACAGTGTACTTCCTTGTTTGGTAGGATGCATGCGCACCCCTGAAAAGCTATGGGTAATTTTGGACGATTTTAAAGCATAGTTAGATTTTTAAGACCAGGCACTGTTTTAGAAGCAAATACTACCCCATTGATATGCAAATTAACCAGGTCAGACTAGTTAAAGTCAGGTTACAGGATAGGATGTACATGGGGGGGGGGGGGGGGAACAGTTGTTTAGAAAGACAAAAGAAGCAACATGTGTGCTGGAAGATTTTGGGGAAAGCAGTTGACTAGGCAGAGAACCAAGAAGACTGCATCTCCAATTTGAGTAGTTGATCACTGCTGATCACTGTATTGGTGTCACTAGCAACGTCAGCCAGTGTCAGTTAGCGCTAGATTTCCCGCTACACTACAAGTTGCTGATCAGCGCCATTACCAACATAGTGTCTGAACAGATCAGTAACTGGATCACGATCAGTGTCCACAAAAACACATTTTGACACACACACACACACACACACACACACACACACACACACACAGTGGGGATCGAAAGTTTGGGCACCCCAGGTAAAAATTTGTATTAATGTGCATAATGAAGCCAAGGAAAGATGGAAAAATCTCCAAATTACAGATTAGACATTCTTATAATATGTAAAAAAAAAAAAAAAAAAAGTTAGATTTTATTTCCATCATTTACACTTTCACAATTACAGAAAACAAAAAATGGTGTCTGCAAAAGTTTGGGCACCCTGCAGAATTTATAGCATGCACTGCCCCCTTTGCAAAGCTGAGACCTGCCAGTGTCATGGATTGTTCTCAATCATCATCTGGGAAGACCAGGTGATGTCAATCTCAAAGGTTTTAAATGCCCAGACTCATCTGACCTTGCCCCAACAATCAGCACCATGGGTTCTTCTAAGCAGTTGTCTAGAAAACTGAAACTGAAAATAGTTGACGCTCACAAAGCTGGAGAAGGCTATAAGAAGATAGCAAAGAGTTTTCAGATGTCAATATCCTCTGTTCGGAATGTAAATTAAGAAATGGCAGTCATCAGGAACAGTGGAAGTTAAAGCAAGATCTGGAAGACCAAGAAAAAAAAACATCAGAGAACAGCTTGCAGGATTGTGAGAAAAGCAATTCAAAACCCACGTTTGACTGCACGATCCCTCCAGAAAGATCTGGCAGACACTGGAGTTGTGGTACACTATTCCACTATAAAGACATACTTGTACAAATATGGTCTTCTTGGAAGAGTCATCAGAAGAAAACCTCTTCTACGTCCTCACCACAAAAATCAGTGTTTGAACTTTGCAAATGAACATAAAGACAAGTCTGATGCATTTTGGAAACAAGTTCTGTGGACCGATGAGGTTAAAATATAACTTTTTGGCCAGAATGAGCAAAGGTACGTTTGGAGAAGAAAAGGCACAGAATTTAATGAAAAGAACCTCTGTCCAACTGTTATGCATGGGGGTGGATCAATCATGCTTTGGGGTTGTATTGCAGCCAGTGGCACAGGGAACATTTCACGAGTAGAAAGAAAAATGGATTCAATGAAATTTCATCAAATTTTGGATGGTAACTTGATGCCATCTGTGAAAAAGCTAAAGAGAGGATGGCTTCTACAAATGAATAATGATCCTAAACACACCTCAAAATCCATGGGGGATTACATCAAGAGGCGTAAACTGAAGGTTTTGCCATGGCCTTCACAATCTCCTGACCTCAACATAATTGAAAATCTATGGATAGACCTTAAAAAGAGAAGTGCGTGACAGACAGCCCAGAAATCTCAAAGAACTGGAAGACTTTTGTAAGGAAGAATGGGCAAAGATACCTCAAACAAGAATTAAGACTCTTGGCTGGCTACAAAAAGCGTTTACAAGCTGTGATACTTGCCAAAGGGGGCAGTACAAGATATTAACTCTGCAGGGTGCCCAAACTTTTGCAGACGCCATTTTTTGTTCTCTAATTTTGAAAGTGTAATTGATGGAAATAAAATCTAACTTTTTTTGACATATTATAAGAATGTCTAATCTGTAATTTGATGCCTTTGAGATTTTTCCATCTTTCCTTGGCTTCCTTCACTCATGGTTAGTGTTTGGCTGAAGCTATTTATCATCAACTGTGTTTACTCTTGTTAAATCATAATGGCAACAGAAAGTACCCAAATGACCCAGATCAACAGTTTACAGACACCAGTTCTTAATACCGTGTATTGCCCCCTTTAACATCAATGACAGCTTGAAGTCTTTTGTGGCATTTGTGGATAAGGCTCTTCCTCCCTGCAAAAAGCCTACAGTTCCTGCAAATTATTGGGCTGTCTTGCATGAACTGCACGTTTGAGATCTCCCCAGAGTGGCTCAATGATATTAAAGCGGAGGTTCACCCTAAAACAATTATATACCATTCCAAACAGCATACTGCCGACATGTACAGTTTTTTTTTTTCGCTGTACATACCGTTTTATACTTGTTTTTCTTTTCAGACTAAGTAAGATTGTCTACGGGCAAAGATATCGATTGCAAAACAGGTTACTTTTCTAGCAATAATTATAGCACAAGACCTCCTGCATTAACCTATAGGGAGCTTTTAAAGTTTTGCCTGTAAAAAAAATAAAAGGTATAGGGTGCTGAACTTTTTTTGACATTTCAAACACAAATTTAAGGTTTGACATGTTAGGTATCCATTTACTCAGCGCAAACCCTTCTTATCTTTTACAAAGAATTTAGGTGGTTTATTGCATTTGTTTGCCCTAAAATTAACTTGTGTGTTTTTACTGAAATTTTGTGTGTCCTTGACCTTTGCGGTATTATCGTTTGACATATATAAAAAAAAAAAAAAAAAAAAAACTACCGCCATTTTATTATTTTCTAGGGTGTCCGCTTTCAGAAAATATATAAGGCTTGGGTATTGTGCAAAAAAATTAAATAAACAAAACACACACACACACAAACACACACACACACACACACACACACACTACTGGGGCAGCAAAAAAGTTAAACAGAACACCAACTACCAAGACCTTGCCGCAATTGAAAATAAAAAAGGGAATGTGAACTAGCGTTTTACTTCATTCTTAGACCCAACTGATGACATTCTCATTACTTGCAGCTGCTGCTCATTTTGTCAACCCTGTCTGAGCCTAGGTTCACACTTGTGCAATGTCAGACATTACAAGAGATTCCAATTCCTGTCCAAACCTACAGTTTGCAATGCGATCTGTGAACCAACCAGGAGGGGGTCATTAACATTGTATCAACACCTGCAGTGGTTCTCAGAGGGCAGTATAAACTTCCTGCAGGAGAGATGTGATGCGAGAACTGGCGCTGGTTTCTGCATCGCTATAGTGTAAACCTAGGCTGTAACCCATTGATGTGGCTAATGATCATATTCAGGAACTGCTTAAAAAGTTAGGAGTATGCCATAAGAAAATCCACTTTGCCACACACACACGGATCTGTCTGAAGATGATGGACAAGAGGAGGAGATAGAGAGATAGAGATATTATATAAAATCACAGTATGTGGAAGAAGCACCATCCATATCAAAAGCAAGCAGCTTTGGTTTCTGTCCAAAGGCCACAGAAGATATAGGCAGAGGATCTCCCCAAACAGCGTAGCACCAAGTCATAGGGGACGACGATCAGTGATGTCACATGCAAAGCCACGCCCACACAGTAGTAAACACTACCTAGGAAACACTTAACCCCTTCAGCGCCCCCTACAGGTCAACTCCTTCACTGCCAGTGTCATTTTCACAGTAATCAGGGCATTTTTATAGCACTTACCGCTGTAAAAATGACAATGGCCCCAAAATAGTGTGAAAAGTGTCCACCATAATGTCAGTCACGAAAAAAAAAAAAAAAAAAAAAAAACCATAAAAACTACACCCTATTTTGTAAACGCTATAACTATTGCGCAAACCAATAAAAAACATTTTGCGATTTTTTTTTTTTTTACCAAAAAGAAGAATACAGATCGGCCTAAACTGAGGGGAAAAAAAAAGTTTATACGTTTTTTTTTTTTTTTTTTTTAATTGTCACATTTTTTGTTTATAGCGCAAAAAAATAAACTGCAGAGGTGATCAAATACCACAAAAAGAAAGCTCTATTTGAAAAAAAAAAAAAAAAAAAGTCAATTTTGTTTGGAAGCCACGTCGCAATTGTCAGTTAAAGCGACGCAGTGCCGATTCGCAAAAAGGTGCCTGGTCCTTTAGCTGCATATTGATCCGGGGCTTAAGTGGTTGAAAAAAATAAAAATAAAAAATAAGGGTTGTCGCCACTTTTAGTAGAGGACTAGGCAGAACATGTTAAAAACAACAAAACTGCACATTACCGCCCAGGGGGCGGTCCTACTGGCTGTAGCCCCTCACACTGCCTTTAGAAGCTCAGTTTGTCAAAAAGCAGTACAAAAACTGAAAAAAGGAGGGGTGGGTGCGGTCCTTCAGAATTTTTTTTTTTTACGGCAAATACAAAAATCATTTTTTCTTCTTCATTCATTGACAAACATAGCACTTAAATCTTGACCTTCGTGTCCAAAAAATGAGGGGTGGGAACAGCAAAATAAAAAATACGCAACCCATAACCAGAGCTCCTCAACGGAGGAGTTGCAACCTTAAACAGCCACCTGCAAAACCTTGCGGCCGAAGGAAGCATCCGCATCACATCAACCTTGTAAAATTTTGTGAAAGTGTGAACGAAAGACCAGGTCGCCACCTTACACACCTGGGAAACGGACACTTGATGTCAGAAAGCCCAGGAGTCACCAATTGCCCTGGTCGAATGTGCCGTGACAGGAAAGGGAGGCACCCGCCCTTTTAAGGCATAAGCCTGGATCACGATCCATCTAATCCAACGAGAAATGGTGGCCAACGAGACCGCCAGGCCCTTCTGCAGACCAGTTAAGACACAAACAGCGAGTCTGACCTACAAAAACGGAGCCGTAGCAGACAGGTACACCCACAGAGCCCAGACCATGTCCAAGTAATGCAAAGCAGAAAAAATAAAAAATAAACACTAAGCTGCTGAATGCAGTGTAAGGAATACTAGCCAGTAGTACCGCCCCCCGGGCAGTTTTGCTGTTTTTAACATGTTCTGCCTAGTCCTCTCCTGAAGGTGGCGATATAACCCCAAGGTCAAGATTTAAAGGAAAACATTTTTTTTGCTGAAATAACTATTATGTCTCCATACCCTGTAAACAGTTAACTGATTCCTTTTCAAATTGAATAAAAATAGATACAAATCAATCATATAATGTACCTCTAGTTTCGTTTTTGCATGTTATCCTGCCTCTGTGCTAGACAGAGCCATAGAGCAGTGATGGTTTGGAAAATGAAACTACAATCTCCCAGTACTGTGGTCATCAGGAAACAGACAACCAGGAAGTGTCCAGAACAGAGAAGGATTACAGCAACATCAGAGCAAAAACGAATAATAAGGACATGAAACCAGAACTGCAGTAAGGTAAAGGAAGCCATTTAGCTAAAAAAAAAAAAAAATCCCTTTAAGTCAGGGGTGTCCAACCTTTTGAAGAGCGAGGGCCACTAAAGCGAATTGGTAGCTGGTCGCGGGCCACAATAAGCAGAGTGGGAGGATGACAGGTCCGTGTCCACAGACACAGCCCACTCTACTCTATGGTCCGATTGGGTCAGACTGATCCTGTGAAAGGGACCTAAGGCTGCTTTCACACTGATGCACTGCAATTTGCCCAAACTGCGGGTGCAGCGCAGTGCACCTGTGGATTTTCTGCGTGTTAGCTGCCCTTTGCCATAAACTTCTATTATCTCCTGCAGGTGTGGCACACTTTCTGAAAGCGCAACAAACCCGCAGGTAATAACAGAAGTCTATGGTTCAGTGCTTGTTTCCTCTATCAGCGGCTTCATTCACAAAACTGCTGCTCTGGGATGGCGGGTCGGCAACTCGCGATCTGAGCTTGCCAACCTGCCATCCCAGAGCAGGAGGTCGAGGGCCACATCAGAGGGCTCCGCGGGCCACTGGTTGGGCACCCCTGCTTTAAGTGCTATGTCCTTCAATGAATGAAAGAGAAAAGTACATTTATTCTTAAATATATATACACGCAGTGTACATATAAAATAACCAACTAAATGGTTAGGGAGCAAAATCTCTAATCCACTCAGAATAACAGACAGAAGAGATATACTATTAGGAGGTTGAACCTATTAAATATCAGACTCCGAGATTAACTTTTTCCCCCCCCTTTGACTGTTTTGCAGATTTTCAAACAGAACTGTAATATATTATATGCTGGCCATACAAAAACAAATACGCAATTTTAAGAACATTTGTTCGACTTTCTAATTGTTAGTGGGGTCAAATAGACATTTGTTTTCAACCACAGTGACGGTAATATTTATAAATATAAAACTTCTTGGTCAAAAGGAATTTTCAGACAGTGTATGTGGTTTTCGTTCACAAATTATTTGTTTTAAAACAGAATGTTAAAAGCAAGTGAAAATTTCAAGCAACATTCTTTCATTCAGCGAATGTAGAAAGATTTTTCATATGAATATTCTCGTCTGAAAATTGATGTGTATGGCCAGCATAAGGCCTGATACACACCTATGCAATTTGCTTTTGATTCGTTTCTGCAGTGCTTTTTGCTGCGTTTTTGCATATTTAGGCTTTTTTGGCAAATTTGTTGTTGGTCAGCTTAAAAAAAAAAAAAAAAAAAACCAAACCCACACAAATTGCTGCAAAAATGCATTACATGCATTTCTGCAGCTTTTCCATTGAAGTATATTGAACCAACCAACTTAAAGAGGGACCCTTTTGAGGCCCTTTTATTGAAACCGATCACGGAGCTTCTCCGTCCTGAACGCCAGTTGGCGGCGCATGTTTTTACTGCAACTAAATTGATCATTGCAAGGGCCTGGAAGACCCCGGTTCTTAGCTTCGAAGCAGTTAAAAACTGCATTAATGATATTATGGTTAATGATAAACTTACTGCTGTGTTAGCAGATACCCATGATAAATTTCTCCGAGTATGGCAACCCTGGGTGGCTTACAACCACCCTTCACGATTTGACCCAGCACTACTTTCTCTTTGATGAGTCTCTGTTCCCCCCGCCCCGTGGACCCCCTTCCTTCTTTCTTTTATTCTTTTTTTTGCTCTTTTCTTGCTGTTCTTTTCTATTTCTATTCCCTTTTCTCTCCATTGCTACTTGTTCATGCTACTTTTCTAGCTGGCTTTCTTTCTTTCTTTCTTTTCATCCTCCCTTTCTTTGTGGCTTGGTCCTGTTGGCCTTGGACACAGGATGCATTATTTAATTTACAATTTGGAATACTGATATCCTCTGCTATGTGCCTGCTTGAATTTTTTTTTATTTTTTGTAAGGTTGTGTATCGTACAACAACTGTGCTTTTAAGTTCTACATTTACCCCGGTGTGTTAACCGGTATGTTACCTAAGCCAGCATTAGGTCAATCTAGCAGGCCACTTGAATTGAGGACATTCTATTGCCGGCCTTCTGGATTCGTTTTCGGATCCCTAGGAGCTGGACTGATCTCAGGTCTACGGACTATTTTTTCTGATATATGATAAACTTATGGTGTGTCCTCCACTGCTTTTTTCTTTTGTATTTTTTTGTTTGTTGATGTGTTTTTTCAATAAAACTCTTTGTACAAGAAGTATATTGAACCAAAAATGCTCAGTTTTGCGTTGAAATAGGACTGTTGTACTCACCGTAAAATCCTTTCCTCTGTCGTCCATGGACGGACACAGCCTTCACAAGTCTTGACATATAGGACGTCCCCAAGCAGTGTCAAAAAACGAGGGGTGGGAACAGTATCAGTAAAAACAAACAACTTCACCCCAAAACAAGCAAGGCTCCTCAATAAAGAAGGTTCAACTTTAAACAGCCGCCTACAAAACCTTGCGGCCGAACGAGGCATCTGAAGATGCACTCACATCAACCCTGAAAAATTTGAAAAAAGTGTGAACGGACGACCAAGTTGCCGCCTTACACACCTGTGAGACAGAAGCTTGATGTCGGAAAGCCCAGGAAGCACCAAATTGCCCTGGTCGAATTGCCGTGACTGAAAAGGGGGGCGCGCGCCCCTTACGAGCATAGGCCTGTATGACAGTCTGTCCTTATCCACCGAGAAATGGTGGCCGACGAGACTGCCAGGCCCTTTTGTGTACCAGACACCGACACAAAAAGTGAGACAGACCTCTGAAAACGGA
Source organism: Rana temporaria (assembly GCF_905171775.1). Taxonomy (NCBI): domain Eukaryota; kingdom Metazoa; phylum Chordata; class Amphibia; order Anura; family Ranidae; genus Rana; species Rana temporaria. Next base: position 71,159,687 of record NC_053495.1, read on the forward strand.
GCTGTAGCAGACAGGTACACCCACAAAGCACGTACCACATCCAAAGTATGAAGCGCAACCTCCTTAGGATGGGCCGGCCGAGGACACAAGGATGGAAGTACAATGTCCTCGTTCAGGTGAAAGGCCGAAATGACCTTGGGAAGAAAGGAAGGTTGCAGGCGCAACACCTCCTTATCCTTATGGAGGACCAAGTATGGCGACCTGCAAGACAAGGCAAGAAACACGTCTGACAGAAGTAATGGCCACTAAAAAGACCACCTTCTGAGATAGTGTCGAGAAGAATCTCTGATGTTTTCAAAGGGCGCTTCCTGAAGAAACGAGAGCACCAAATTCAGATCCCATGGAGGAAGAGGTAGTAGTAAATGACGAACCCCCTGCACAAAAGTACCCACCAGAGAATGGGCCGCAGGCTGCTGAAAGAAAAGCCAAGGCTGAAATCTGTCCCTTGATGGTGCTTAAGGCAAGTTTCTGTAAAAACAGCAGGACCCTGGAAACCAAATACTTCCGTGGACGCCACCCCATCTCTTCGCACAAGGAGATGTAGGCCTTCCAGATGCGATGGTAGATCTTCCTGGAAGAAGACTTCCATGCCCTCAGCATGGTTGAGATGGCCAAGTCGGAAAGAACCCAGTCCCTTAGTACCAGGCTTTCAATAGCCATGCCGTTAAAGCCAGCGACTGTAAAGCAGGATGAAGTTTGGGACCCTGAGACAGAAGGTCCTCCCGCATTGGCAGCCACACGAGATCAGTGTACCAAGGACACAGAGGCCAGTCTGGAGCGATTAGAATCATCGGGATCCCTTCGGCCTCCACTCTGCAGAGCAGCCGAGGAAGCAACTTCAATGGGGTAAAGGCATAAATTAGCCGACCCCATGGGGCCACTAACACGTCTGCCCAGGGATCTCTGGACCTGGCCACGAACCTCGACACCTTGTGGTTGAGGCGAGAGGCCAGGAGATCCACATCTGGTGTGTCCCACCCCCTGCAAAGGTGTTGATACCCCTCCGGATGCAATGCCCATTACCCCTGGCCCAGCATCTGGCCACTCTGACGTAATTTTCTACGCCCGGAATGTAGACGGCCAACAGAGCCGACACACTTCTTTCTGCCCATCAAAGGATGAGAGCGACCTCGGACCCTGCAGCCGAGCTCAGTGTTCCTCTCTGATGGTTGACATAAGCCACTGCCGTGGCGCTGTCTGACTGAATCCTTTTTAAACGACCTTGCAACCTCCTCGACCATGAGGAGAGGCATAGCCTGATCGCCCGCAGTTCCAGGAAATTGATCGGCAGATGACCCTGGACCCCCCAGACACCCCCCCAACCTGTGAGGCTGGCGTCTGTCGTAATCACCATCCACTGGAAGGCAAGAAACGACTTCTTGGAGCAAAGAGCCAGGGATCTCAGCCACCAATTCAGAGAGACCGACTAGGTGGCTCACCTGAATCTGGCGATCCAGAGACAATGGAGATTTGTGCCATTTGGACAGGATCTCCCTCTGCAACACACAAGTGTGGAACTGGGCATTCGGTACTGCCTCAAAATGAGGCTACCATCAGACCCAGGACTCGCATGCAAAAAAAGAAAAAAAAAAAAAAAAAAAAAAAAAAAAAAAGATGAGCCGGAAGGAGAGGGAGATTTGAGGGAAAGAATCTGTTCGGTGGATAGGAAAGAAACCATCTTGTTCCCCGAAGAGACCACCTCGCAGACCCACTGGTCGGAGAGCAGGGAGGTCCACCGAGCTATGAACCTGCAAAGCCGCCCCCCACGCACGAGTCGGGCGGGGGCAAAACTTCATGCGGTGGCAGGTTTGGATGCCGGTTTGTTAGGCTTACGCACCGGGGGACGTTTCTGTCCCCCAGCTGAGCCTTTGTCGGCCTGGGAGAGTCTACCGCGGGCCCTGACGAAAATACTGCTTCTGCATGGGAAATGAAGGACCCGGCTTACGGCGCGGCTCCTTCCCCTTGGTGGGCTGAGGAAGAGTGCTCTTACCTCCAGTGACATCCTTAATGTCGTCGAGAGGTACCAAAAAGTTTCCCCACCTTTGAAGGGTAAATCTGCCAGGGCTTTTTTGGATGCTTGGTCAGCAGACCAGCATTTCAACCAAATCAGGCGGCGCAAGACCACCGCCGATAAAGAGGCTCTGGATATCAAGGGGGCTGGCTGTATCCAGTGCAGCATCACAGGCATATACAAGGCCCTGGACCAAATTCGAGAGGGAGCTGGTGCTCCTCCACAATCTGGTGCAAAATCTTTGCCCATTCAGTGAGTGTCTGAGACACCAAGGTTGCAGCCACAATAGGCCGCAATGCAGACTCCAGCATGGAAAACATGGATCGGGTCAGCGCCTCGGACCTCCTATCAGTATGGTCCTTGAAAGCAGGGGTCCCTTCTATAGGGAGAGTGGTTACCTTGTTTAAATCGGGCAACTGGAGGGTCAACTACCGGAGGAGATGCCCATTTTTTCAAAATGTTGTCCTCAAAAGGGTAACGGACCGCCAGGCGCTGAGGAACCACAAAGGACTTCTGCGGCTTTTCCCATTCCTTATCAATGAACTTGTCAAAAAAAAAAAAGGAAAAACCTTCACAGAGCGGTCTGACTTGTGGGACCCAAAAAAGACCGAGCCCTCAGTGGATGCCTCAGCTGCACCATCCAGCTTAAGGTAATCCCTCACAGCACCGATAAGCGTACTAACAAGTGCCCTGTCCTATACTGACCCAGGCGAGGGGTCTACCTCACAAGGAAGATCCTGGTCTACATCCTCTGACAACCCAGAACCGGGGTCCTGTGCCGCAGCCAGGCCTGGGTCCAAGTCAGAGCATTCCCCAGGAGATGGCAGGGGGAAGGATCGCTTTTTACCGCCCTTATGCCACTTCCACCCTGGCAACAAATGATTCCAGGACTGCAGACAATGTCCATGGGAACCGCAGGTGCAGGGGCACCAGCTGCCACCTCTGGCTTGTTAGGGGAGGAACGGCCAGATACTGACTCCATAACCACAGACAGCTTTTAGGGACCTATTCAAGACCTGAAAAAAAAAATCCACCCTCCTTGCTGCGCTGACCGGGGGGGGGGGTGGTCAGAGTTGGGGGTTACCCAGTGCTAAACAAAGTGCATTCATGTGAATACAAACAAATATCAAAATATACTGTATATGTGCAGATCATCAACAGTATACAACTGCGAATAAAGTATGAAGACACATATGCTAAATTACATCACATGTGCATGAAGTGCAAACAAAAAAGTTCATATAAAGCTGGATTACAAAAAAAAAAAAAAGTTATGGAAGAAGAGAGTGTTTGGAAATGACGATCGTGCACCAGAAGGTGTGACACATCACCATAACAAAAATGGAGGCTTACCAAAAAGTCAGTGACAGATAGCGCTTGGTTGGAGCTCTGATCCACTGAGGAAAAAAAAATGTCCAGGAGGTTCCTCCCCTACGGACATGGATGGTATACACCGGAAGGTTCCCAGCAACTCAGGATGCAAGATGCAGTGTAGGAAGCTCAGGGTACCTCTGATGTCATTTATGATGAAACAATCGTCGGGATAGCTACGTACACATGCTGCTACACTTGTGTGATCGCTACTTGAAACTCATAAGGATTTTATCTGTTGATTGCGACATGATCATAGCTTGGACTTTTATGCAAGTCTACTGCGTATTAAACCAGATGTTGAGACAGTATCACACTATGTGGCGTCCTTTTGTTTCCTAAACATTCTAATGTCGAGGCTTCCTACACTGCATCCTGAGTTGCTGTGAACCTCCTGGTGTATACCATCCACGGCCATATGAGAGGAACGTCCAGACTTCTCGGTGGATCAGAGATCCAACCAAGCACTGTGTGACCTCCGAGTAAGAGGGGTCCTGGCTTTCCAGATAGTGTCACGCCTTCAGGTGTCATTTCCAAACACTCTCTTCTTCCATGAGACTTTCTTTGATGAAAGCCAGCTTTATATGAACTTTGTTTGCACAATTGTATTCACATGTGATGTAATTTGGCATTTGTGTCTTCAAACTTTATTCACAATTATTGTTTATCTGCACATTTTGATATTTGTCTGTATTCGCACTTTATGGTTTAGCGCTGCACTCTTTTTACATAGATGGAGAGATATAGTGGTGGTAGTTATAGTTCAACATACAAATGGCATTTATAGTCCTTCAATTGAATTTCTAGAAGAAAAAAAAATGGACACTGTAAAATTCTTGATTGCATATTGCAATAAGCACAACCCACAAGTATTGTGTATTTTTCTTGGGTTATAAATAACTGGAGAATAAAAAAAAAAAAAAAACACCTATTTGATTCATTTCAAGGAAAGCACATTGTGCCAACATGATTCTTGCTCTAGTCCGCCGGCCTCTAGAGAGGTCATCTGTGACACTGAATACCCTCTCTGTAAAGGCTTGAGAAGCTGACATAGCCAACAGGTCGAATGCAAAAGGTTTGCTATAAAAAAAAAGTGTTACTCTTTGCCAGCCAAAGATCTGTTCCGGTGTCCTCATTGATGACAACTTGTTGAAAAGCTTATATTTTCTGATCTGATGCTCATTAACAGGACACCACGCACATCAGCCTAAGGCTGCCCTATGCAATGTCTGTCCAGCACGTTGTATAGAGAGAGCAGCCTTGGGGAGCCGTCAGCGTAAAGCTCTCCACCCCTACCTAACATCAACTGTCCAGTGTGTCCACAATGTGGTGCTAAAAATGCGAATCCAGCTGTGGCAGTGGCTATAGGTGCTCACGTGTTGTCAATACAATGAATGGCAGTCTGTTGACAGCAGCACTTCCAATAGCAACAATATTCATCTCACCAAGGTAATGATGTGTTCTTGTGTGACATTTAGCTCCATTGTCAATGCTGCGAGAGGGAAGTTAATAAAAAGTGGCAATTGTTAAAAATCCAGTTACAGTACTTCAACTTTCAAATTTACATAACCTTTAAAATGGTGACATCACAGGCAAGTAGTTTAATTTAAAAAAAAAATATTTTAGCTTACAATATTCCTGTAACAAAACTTGGTTTTACTTGGGCTGCTTTTACACTGAGGTGCTTTGCAGGCACTATAGAACCTGCAAAGCACCTTGAAAGAGCCTCTCCTTTCACTCCAATGTGAAAGCCTGAGGGCTTTTACACTGGAGCAGTGCGCTGGCAGGACAGTAAAGTCCTGCTAGCCGCACCTTTTGCTGCAATTTCAGGGAATGCCTGTATAATTGGCATCAATATCAGAACCAAAGTAGTGCAGGGACTACTTTGTAGTTAGAACGACTTGTAGTCGTACCAATATGAATGGTTGTCATGGGAAACGACTTGTCATGCTACTCTGCAGTCCCAAATTGTGGGACAAGTTGTACGAGTATGAAAGGGGCCTTAGCCATTTCCTACCCAATGTATATAAAACATTCTTGTCAGGAAGTATTGATATCAGCATCATGACTGTCGCTGCATCCCGATATTCTTATCAGGCAACCATTCTCTACAAGGTAAAAGTGATCTGAGCAGCCGCCTGGAGAGGAAAAAAATAAATAAAAATTGCTGATCGCCGCCATTACTAGTAAAAAATAATTAAAAATGCCATAAAACTATCCCCTATTTTGTAAGCACTATAACGTTTGCACAAACCAATCAATAAACGCTTATTGCGATTTTTTTTACGAAAAATATGTAGAAGAATACGTATCGGCCTAAACTGATGAAAAAAAAAATTTGTTTATTTTTGGGGGATATTTATTACAGCAAAAAATATTCATTTTTTTCAAAATTGGCCCTCTATTTTTGTTTATAGCACAAAAAATAAAAACTGCAGAGGCGATCAAATACTGTCAAGTTGTCAGTTAAAGCGACGCAGTGCCGAATCGCAAAAAGTGGCCCGGTCATTGACCAGCAAAATTGTCTGGGGCTGAAGTGGTTAAAAGCATCGCCTATGGATATATTTTTTGGAACCGTAGTTTGTGGCTGTTCCACAGGCAATTTTAGAAGTGTGACCTGTTCAACATCCATTTATTCTGTATTATTTTACAAAAAATATCAGGTGACATTAAAGATTGCAATTTTAACCATTAAATTCTCCAGGGACTTTTCCTTCAGAAAATATATATTGTTTGGGGGGGGGGGGGGGTTCCCCTGATTTTAAAGGGGAAATAAAGTGTGCGTTATACACCGATAAATACAATAGTTAAAAGAGAAAGGAGTTTTAAAGGCACAGCTTTGATTTTTTTTTTCCCCCTCGATTTCTGGCATATGAAGTACAAACATCTGTAATCTATATTAGGTTTTCTCCAAAAAGTTTTTTTTTCAATATTTTTTTAACATACAGATTGTATGCTCTTCCTAGTTTACTTTTCCTAGCTGTGCCTTTAAAACTGGTCCTCCCCTGCCTGCTTGATCGAAATGAGCCTATAGCTCGATAGCTAGCCCAGCCTTCCGTATACATAATCTCTGTAGTCCATTCCTGACTCCCCAGTACACCAATCTTCTGCTGAGCAAAGGCAGGGCTGCAGTCCAGTGCTCCAGATTCCCATGCCAATCAAAGGACATGGGAGGTGGTGCAACAGCATCATCCTTGACCGTGGCTCATGTGCCTGCACGCACGGGTGCCCCCTTCAGAACGGCACAGGGGGGCACCCATCTGGGAGAAGTGCCAGGAAGGAAAACTGACCCAAAAAAATTTAAAAACTAAAATGAATAAAAAGGTTAGTGAATACATACTACACTACTGTAAAGGAGCAGGCTGTAGGAGAAAAAAAAAGTGAGGGTTTAGTATTACTTTATTTCATATTTAACCACTTCCTTACTGGGCACTTAAACCCCCTTCCTGCCCAGAGCATTTTTTTGTGATTCGGCACTGTGTCGCTTTAACTGACAATTGCGTGGTCGTGCGACGTGGCTCCCAAACAAAATTGACGTCCTTTTTTTCCCCACAAATAGAGCTTTCTTTTGGTGGTATTTGATCACCTGTGCGGTTTTAATTTTTTGCGCTATAAACAAAAATAGAGCGACAATTTTGAAAAAATAAAAATAAAAATTTTTTTTACTTGTTGCTATAATAAATAGCTTTTTTTTTTTTTATCCTCAGTCTAGGCCGATACGTATTCTACATTTTATTTTTTATTTTTACTAAAAATAACGCAATAAGCGACTGGTTTGCGCAAAAGTTATAGCGCCTACAAAATAAGGGACAGAATTATTATTTTTTATTATTTTTATTTTTTACTAGTAATGGCGGCGATCTGCGATTTTTATTGCGACTGCGACATTATGGCGGACACATCGGACACTTGACACAATTCACATTTATACTGCAATCAGTGCTATAAATATGCACTAATTACTGTATAAATGTGACTGGCAGGGAAGGGGTTAACACTAGGGGGTGAGGAAGGGGTTAAATGTATTCCCTATATAGTGTTCTAACTGTGGGGGAAGGGGGGGTGACTGGGGGAGGTGACCGATCTGTGTCTATGTACAAGAGACACAGATCGGTCTCCTCTCTCCCTGACAGCACCGCTGTCTGTGAGAGCCGGGAATGAGAAATGATCTCATATGTAAACATATGAGATCATCTCTCATTGGCCGCACAGATCGCCTAGCAAACGGCCACTCCGATTGGCCGTTCACGGCGATCTGTGATTGGCTGTGTCCAAGGGACACGGCCAGCACAGCAGTTCCCCGATGCGCGCTCGGGAGCGCACGCGGGGAACGCGGAAAGGGGCGGACGTCAAATGACGGCGCCCCAGAGAACTAGAACCACCCTGCGGCCGTATATAGTCGTACGGCCGTCGGGAAGTGGTTAATGTAGATGCAAGTATCTTGATAGATGTCAGTTATTTCAACATCCAACAATCTGTTCAACTCTAACAAAACAGCACATATTTACATTTATTGTAAAAACAGCAAAAATATCTAAAATCTCAAACTTTGTTTTCCTAGATTTTGAACTAAAGCTTGCAAAGGGAACATGATTAGGTTTTCATAGCTGTGTGTGCCCACTATTAGGACAGGGTTCGACAAACCCCCGGGCGCCAGGTCGCAATTGCGACTAGAATTAGTGACCTGGGGTATCCCGTGTCTCCGTGCGATCGTGTTAGGCCAGCCGGCAATTGAGGCCGCGGCTTTGCGGCCTTCTGAGGGCCTATGCTTCCTTCTGTGATCTGGCGCCATCTTGTGGTGGGAGTTGGTATGACAGGAAAAGCTAATGGAGCTTCCTGCCCATTTTACTGCCCGCCCTCCCAAAGTGGAGAAGAGAAAGAAGCGTTTGCAGCCGTCATCTGGCTCCTTTTGCCTAATGGTGAGTGTTGGGTGGCCGGTTTAAATAGCTTCATATAGATTTTTTTTGGAATTGCTTTTATTTTTATGTTTTTAATTAAGTAAGTAATCATTTTCTACAAAAAAAAAAAAAAAAAATTTTACTTAGAAAATAAAAATATATTGTTTGGGAGTTCTATCACCCTATAGAATAAAATAGCGGTCATTGTAATACTTTGTCACACAATATTAACCACTTCCATACAGGGCACTTATACACCTTCCTGCCCAGACCAATTTTTAGCTTTCAGCGCTGTTGCACTTTGAATGACAATTGCGCAGTCATGCTACACTGTACCCAAACTAAATCTTTATCATTTTGTTCCCACAAATAGAGCTTTCTTTTGGTGGTATTTGATCACCTCTGGGATAATTTTCTGCAAAAAAAAAAAAAAGAAAATTTTGAAAAACAAAATGCTTTTTTTTTTGTTTGTTACAAAAACTTTGTAAATTAGTACTTTTTCTCCTTCACTGATGGGCACGGACAGGCCCCAATAGGGGGCACAGACGTACTGTATTATATTGTACTGATGGATGCCAATCAGTGCCAAACCATAATGCCTGCCAATCTGTTATACCCATTGTGGGCACTGATTGGCATCCCTGGCAGTCTAGGGTGGCATACCTGGTGGTGGGCATCCTCGGGGAGGCTGTGCTAAGCGATCAGCACACAGAACAAAAATGGGAATTCTTCAAGAAGACCATTTATGAACTCACTACAAAGTATGTTCCCATGGGCAATAAGTTTAAAAGGCTAAAGATAAAACCTATGTGGCTTACGGTCAAAGTTAAAAAAAAAAAAAAAAAACACTATAAACAATAAGAAAATAGCTTTAAAAAAAAAAATATATATAAAAATGAAGGAACACTAGTGTCGTTTAAATGTTACAAAGAATATAACAGGATATGTAAAAAGGAAATCAAGGATGCAAAAATTCAAAACGGACGACAAAAGATTGCAAAAGATAGTAGGACAAACCCCCCAAAAATTCATCAAATATATTAATAGTAAAAAGGTGAAGTCTGAGCATGTAGGCCCTTTACAAAATAATCTAGAGTGGGTGACTGGGGACAAAGAGAAGGCTAATTTATTAAATGCTTTCTTCAGCTCTGTGTATACATTGGAGCATGGGGGGGGGGGGCTCATGTCCAAAATGGGGGTGGGAGTGACACAGCCCCAAATCCACAATGGCTCAAAAGTGATATGGTCCAGAAATATTTAGACAGAATAAAGGTGGATAAAGCACCTGGACCAGATGGCATCCACCTACGGATCCAAAAAGAATTGAGCTGTCATTTCAAAGCCATTGTATCTAGTTTTTAGGGACTCATTAATGACAGGAATAGTACCACTGGATTGGCGCAGGGCCAATGTGGTGTCCATATTTAAAAAGGGAACAAAGTCTTTACCAAGTAACTATAGACCTGTTAGTTTAACTTCTATAGTTGGGAAGATACTGGACCACATGGATGAGTTATTGCTGGAAAAAAAACTATTTAAGCAACAGACAGCATGGATTCATGACACCCACAGATGAAGTCAACTCTATGACGAAACGCGCCTGGGTTGGTTGGTACGACTGTCCATCATAGTGACGTCATCACGTCGATCGTTACTGGCGTGTGATTACACAGCACAGCGGGAGAAATAAATCTTGAACCGAGTGGTGGATGCCGCCCTGGATGCTCGTTTCTGTGATTCGATCGAATGATGAAAGCTGTCACTTGTATTGCCTGACTTACTCTTCTAAAGTGTAAGTGTACATTTTATATTCTACTGTTTTTTTATTATTAAACCAAACGGAATTATGCTATGGGCCACTGTGTTTCTTTTCTCACATGGGAGAGGATATCCAATGAGGATTGGATTGGATTTTACCCCTGCTGTGATTTAAGTTACGATACAACGCTTATTACCCAGCGTTTTACTTGCTCATTGCACGAGTGGTGGTGGTTTTAAGGATATCACTGGATTGTCTCTATTGGAGATGTCTTCTCACAGAACATCTTGTTTGGGACTATTCTTTCTACCATAGGCTTTCTTTCATTAGCTTGATTGCGAGGGAGGTGCATTATAGATCTGCATATAACTTCTCGCATGGTTTGGTTATATTAGTGTATTTTTAATGGTTTATCTGTGTCCATAAGCGCCGAGAGCTTGGGGAAGGGCTGAGAGCTTTGGTTTATATGGATTCATGAAAGACAGAAGTTGTCAGACAATCCCGATTTCTTTTTATGAAGAGGTAAGTAAAACCCTGGACAGAGGCGTGGCTGTGGACACACGGCTCATGTGTAAGGTAAAGTCTACAGGATTGGAAATATTAGTTTGTAAATGAATAGAAAACTGGGTAAAAGACAGAATTCAGAGAGTAGTGGTTAATGATTCTTACTCTGAATGGTCTAAGGTTATCAGTGGTGTACCCCAAGGTTCAGTGTTGGGACCCTTACTTTTTAATATCTTTATAAATGATATTGGGTCTGAGATCAAATGTAACATTTCTGTCTTTGCAGATGACACCAAGCTATGCAGTGGAATAACGTCTTTACAGGATGTCGCCAATTTACAAGCCAACCTCAATGCTCTGTCTAATTGGGCGACTGAGTGGCAGATGAGGATTAATGTTGATAAATGTAAAGTTATGCACTTGGGGACTAAGAATATGCATGCATCATACATACTAGGGGGAGTACAACTGGGGGGATCTGTAGTGGAGAAGGATATGGGGGTTTTAGTTGATAAGCTCAATAATGGCATGCAATGCCAAGCTGCGGTTTCCAAAGCGAGCAAAGTCCTTTCTTGTATTGAGAGGTATGGACTCCAGAGACAGAGATATAATTTTGCTCCTGTAAAAATCATTAGCAAGACCTCATCTGGAATATGCAGTTCAGTTTTGGGCACCAGTTCTCAAAAAGGATATCGGAGAACTGGAGAAAGTGCAGAGAAGGGCAACCAAACTGATAAGAGGCATGGAGGAGCTCAGCTATGAGGAAAGATTAGAACAACTAAATATATTCACTCTTGAGAAGAGGAGAATTAGGGGGGGATATGATCCACATGTACAAATTATATATATATATATATATATATATATATATATATATATATATATATATATATATATATATATATATATATATATATATATATATATATATATATATATATATATATATATATATAGGGTCCATATAGTGAACTTGGTGTTGAGTTATTCACTTTACGGTCAACACTGAGGACAAGTGAGCACTCTTTACGTCTAGAGGAAAGGAGATTTCATCTCCAAATATGGAAAGGCTTCTTCACAGTAAGAGCTGTGAAAATGTGGAACAGACTCCCTCCAGAGGTGGTTCTGGCTAGCTCAGTAAATTGCTTTAAGAAAGGTCTGGATACTTTCCTAAATGTACATAATATAACTGAGTACTAAGATTTGTAGGTAAAGTTGATCCGGGGAAAATCCAAATGCCTCTCGGGGGATCGGGAAGGAATTTTTTCCCCTGCTGTAGCAAATTGGATCATGCTCTGCTGTTTTTTTTTGCCTTCCTCTGGATCAACTGTGGGTATGGAGTTGGGTGTATGGGATTGTACTGTGCTTTTTATTTTGTTTATTTATTTTTTTGTGGTTGGACTTGTGTCTTTTTTCAACCTGACTAATTATGTAACTAGCACAAACACCCCCCCCCCCCCCCCCCCCCCCCCCCCGTCAGAGGAGCAGCCGATCGGCTCTCCTCTACTCGCGTCTGTCAGACGCGAGTGAGGAAAAGCCGATCACCGGCTCTTGTGTTTACATCGTGATCAGCCGTGATTGACACAGCTAATCACGTGGTAAAGAGTCTTCGTCAGAGACTCTTTACCTAGATCGGTGTTGCGGGGTGTCAGATTGACACCCCGCAACAACCATCGCCACGATGCTCGCCCTCAGGGGCGCGCAGCGGCTCAATATCCTTAAGACGTCGGGTCAGGATATTGAAACCACTTTGCCGCCGTCATTTTGTAATAGGGCAGGCGGCAAGTGGTTAAAAAACACAAACACACGCAACGTTAGCCCAATTTTTTTTTATACTGTGAAAGATAAGGTTACACCGAGTAAATTGATACCCAACATGCCACGCTTCAAAATTGCATCCACTCGTGAAATAGCGTCAAACTTTTACCCTTTAAAATATCCATAAGCGACGTTTAAAAAAAAAAAAAAAAAAAAAAAAAAAAACACAACTCTACAGGTTGCATGTTTCGAGTTACAGAAGAGGTCTAGGGCTAGAAATATTGCTCTCGCTCTACCAATTTCGGCAATACCCAACATGTGTTTGAACACTGCTTTCATATGCAGGTGCTACTCACGTATGAGTTTGCTTCTGCACGCGTGCTCGGCGGGACGGGCGCGTTCCTGGCTCCTAGATTCCAAGCAGATTTGTCAAGCCCTGTATTAGACGATTGATTTTCTCCATTTACCTTACATTGTCTCCAGGACAAAAACTGATGGTAAATCCAAAAAGTTAGTTGTCTCCTAAGTAGGAAGTAAAATCTTTCAAGGTAGATGCCTGTCCTGTGACAACTGTCCAAGACTCCGTTCACGTGACACAGGTGCAACGGATATTAATTCCCAGTCATTTCAAAAGGTCTGCCCAATGCATGAGAAATGCACCAAAGAGGTCCCTGATCCTTTTTTAAAATACATGCCACACCAAAATGCATGATACGTTACCATACATTTTGACATAAACGTGCACACATTAGCAAGATGCGTGGGTTGCCATTAAGCATTAATGGCGCCGCCTTACGTCTGCTAAAAAAGACTTGCATGTTTTTGTGCATTGTCAGACAGCGCTTAATTTTGCACGCATTTCCACAATGCACACATGTGAATGCAGCCTTAAGAGGAGATTTCCTCTCATTTTGGGAGGTTCTGTCTAACTACCTGTTGTCCGGAGGTAAACTTTTCAAAAGGTAAACAGATTTCAAATAAAAGAAAAATAAATACCTGATTGAGATTAAAACAATTTCCCCAAATTTTACAGGACTAAAAATACCCTACGAGTAAGCATCACATGATGTGAAACATGTCAGCCACCTTTTCCTGTTCACTTCATTTTGCTGCATCGCTTTAGTTTTTTGGATTTCATTTGTACAATAATGACATAGTTTTAAGGAGTGCGGCAGTCCAGGATCTTCTTCTATCCACTAAAAATACCCTACCATCAATTACCGCAAGTAAACTTTGTATACATAACGTGGTTGAATATGCAGATTTTTTAAATGTCTCTGAAGACATTGTGCAGCGATGAACGGTTTTGCTGATGCACCAAAAGGGCAGGAATGCATGATCATACCTCTCTCACCAGCTCCGCGTGACAACAGCCAGCAAGGTGAAAAATCCTGGGTACAGAGCAAAACAAAAGCCCTGTGAAGAGAAAGAAAACAAGAGCTAAGCAATGTGACATAGTCAATGTGACATGTTTACATAGAATTTACACTCCCCCAAATATAAACACCAAGTTTCAAAGCAGAACTAAAGTCCTGCTATAAAAACCTACGAGCAGGCATGCTTTTATTCCAGACACATGCATGGTCTCTTCAAGGATAAAATGCCCCTACCAGTACTGTAAACTGAGCTGCACATGCACAGCTCATATTACAGTGCATGGCCGACGTTATCCCCCACCGGTCAAAGAAGAGGACCGAAGACTGCCACCAGAAAGATTCCAGCACAGGACCGTTGGACAGGCAAGTATAGAGACTTTAGTTCCGCTTTAAAGTTTTTAAAGAGATGCAAATGGACAACATTCTCGATCAAGCACAATGGAATTTGGCACGGTGTAAGTAAACGAAAAAAATACAAATGTTGACAAATTTGTTGGTACCCTTAAAGTGGATGTAAAAGACCTTGCATTGAGGGGGGGGGGACAAAAATTTGGGCTGTGATTGTATCTGCTTCTCACCCCCTTATACTTATCTGAATCCTATTTTGATCAAGTGATGTGCCCGTCTCTTCCTCTCCTCACAGGACTTTGCAAGAGCAGCGGGAGCCATTAACCCCTGCTGCTTTCAATCAAATGCTGTGAGGAGGAGCAGGATGCAGGGACAAGCGGCGCTGTGTGGGTCTATGGATATACACAGCCAGCCTGGCTCATGAGGGAGGCAACAGGTGTACAACATAGATCTTAGAGCACTGCCAGGGGACCCCGGAAAGAGGGGGTTTGGGGCCGCTCTGTGCAAAACCATTGCGCAGAGCAGGTAAGAACAGATTATTTTAGAAAAACTACCGATTTACAGCTCATTGACCAATGCTTCATTCCTCCTGAAAAGTGATGAAATGAAAAGCATTGAAAGTGTGAAAAGAAACAATTGTATTATACTTGCTCATTATGCAATCATCTTTTTTTTCTACTATGTGGCTTTACAACCACTTCAAATTATAAAAAAAAAAAAAAATTATAAATATACATATATAGACATACAGCTAAAAACACCCAAGAATGGCCAAGAACAAAATGCCGGACTACTCCAAAGTGGCCTTCTTTGAGCCCAGAGTTTAACCCTTTTGTAAAGCATCTATGGAGAGAGCTAAAACATGCAGTCTGAGGAAGGAATCCTTCAAACCCGTGACAACTAGAGAAGTATGCTAAATATAAAAATAAGCTAAACAAAACCCCACATCCCTTGAATCTTATAACTGAGCTGTTGTATTGCAACAGTGGGAGACTTCTTCACCTTTAGAACAGGGCTCGACAAATCCCGGTCGCTAGGTCGCCATAGCGACTAGAAATAGTGTCCTGGCGACTTGGCTTGTAAGGTGAGCTGCCGCCATCTGGTGGTGATCCGTTGGTATTACAAGTTATTACCACCAGATGTGAGCTGGCGCCATCTGGCGGTGGCCATCGGTATTACAAGTTAAGCAGCAATTCGAATGTCATTTTTCACCATTTACATATGCGGGCGCTGCTCACGTATGTGTTCGCTTCTGCGCGCCAGCTCGTCGGGACGGGGTGCGTTTTCTGGCTCCTAACTTTTTTAGCTGGCTCCTAGATTCCAAGCAAATTTGTCAAACCCTGCCTTTAGAATACACCGATCAGCTCTGCTGACTGTAGGGGATTGGCAAAAATCAGACAGGATGGTTGTACAGCAGATCAACTTTTTTAGTGGGACTTCCTCTCGCCCTAGGCGCCACCCCCCTGCCAGCAATCTTCTGGGACCTGTGACGTGTCCCAGAAGATGTCCTGGCCAATAGAGCACAGCACGACTCGTGAAGCCTTCATGGCCGGGTGCCCACAGCCCCCCCCCAGGCAAAATGTTAAAAAAAAAAAAAAAGGGTGTAGGGTCCCCTCAAAAATCCATGGCGCCCCGCAGGTCAGGGAGGGGACAAGCCAGCGCCCCCAACCCTCCTGAACCATTCCACATGCCCTCAACATGGGGGTGGGTGCTTTGGAGCAGAGAGCTCTGCGTCCCCCCACCGCAAAGTACCTTGCCCCCCATGTTGATGAGGACAAGGTCTTCTTCCCAACAACCCTAGCCAGTGATTGTCAGGGTCTGCCAGTGGGGTGCTTGTTGGAATCTGGAAGCCCCCCCCCCTCTAGCGGTCTCTTCCCGCCGCTGTCTTCCACGCCGCCAGTTGTCCGCAAAAAAAAAAAAAAAAAAAAAAAAAAAAAAAAAAAAAAGCTACTCTTCTACTGTTAAAGTCTTCATCTGTTGTCATGAAGGGGCAACCCGGAGAGCAGTTGGGCTCTCCGGGTAAGGTCATTGGATGGCCACGCCCAATTGTTATAAAAAAGTCGGCAGAGAGCGGGTGTCAAAACAGATAAAGACACCAACGGAACAAGACCAGCTTTTAAACAAATAAAATAAAAATTTAGCGTGTAACCGGAAGCGAGGAAAATTACAGTAGCTGGAAGAGGCAGCTCAAGGAGAAAACAGCGGGAAGAGACAGAATTTTTTATTGCATTTCACCGCTATTTTGCAATGTAAAGCACCGAGCTCTCTTTTTTTTTTTTTAACACATTGAGCTTTCAGGGGGGAACATCACTGACAACTGATAACTCAACGGTTGCCAAGGATGGGGCAGCTGGCTTCCCAGGTCCCTCCTTAGCAAGCAGCTATATACAGTCTGTTACAGTGCATTTAAAGAGAAAAAAATATAAAAAAGATGCAAAATGCATGAAAAAAGCATGCCAAAAAAAAAATAAAAAAAAAAAAACACATAAAAATGTTGTTTTAAAATACGTGCCTCAAAAACGCATCACGCACAGCCACATAGATGTGAACCTAGACTGACAATTGGCAGTCGTGCGACGCTGTACCATATATAACACTTAAAGGGGTTGTAAAGGTTCGTTTTTTATTTTCTAAATTGGTTCCTTTAAGCTAGTGCATTGTTGGTTCACTTACCTTTTACTTTGATTTCCCTTCTAAATGTTTTTTTTCTTTGTTTGAATTTCTCACTTCCTATTTCTCCTCAGTAAGCTTTCCACCATCATCCGAGCGCTGGAAAGTTATTCAGAACAGCTTACTGAGGAGGAACAGGAAGTGAGAAATTCAGACAAAGAAAAAGAAAAACATTTAGAAGGGAAATTGAAGGAAAAGGTAAGTGAGCCAACAATGCACTAGCTTAAAGTAACCAATTTTGAAAATAAACAAACAAACCCTTACAACCCCTTTAATGCTATAAATCCAAAAAAAAAAAAAAAAAAAAAAAAATTCTTCATCAATTTAGGGCAATTTTGTTAAGAGAAATCCCAATAAGCGCCTATTGATTTGTTTGCGTAAAAGTTATAGTGTCTACAAACTATGGGATATGTGATCAGCGAACAGTGATCACTGCTAAATAAACTGTACTTATGACACTGGGTGGGAGGGCATCAAACATTGGGGGCAACAAAAGGGTTAACTGTGTGCCTAGCCAGTGTTTGTGCACCATGCCTTCCCTACTGACAGAACAGCAATCTGACTTGTTTACATAGGCTCGCTGCCTAATGATCGGTGGGTGCCGGCGGAATTTGAGACCCGCAGATCAGACCAGCTAGGTACGTTATTCGACGCAGATCGGCTGCCCTGTCGCAGTGCCCCTCGTGCCACACGATCGCGGGAGGACATCAATAGGCGCCCTCCCGGCAAAGTAGGCCTGCACTGTATCTATCATTTGGCTATAGCTTACCATCAGTGCTGCCTCACTGGCACATCAGTGAAAGAGGAAAATTACCCGGTTGCAAAATTTTATAACAAAACTACGAAGAAAGGTCCCCCCCCCTCACACAAAAAAAAAAAGTTACAGGTACATGAGGCATGCAAATGGGCACAATTGATCGTCTTTTCCACTTACAGTAGTTGCTGCATTTCTCACCTTGGGCTTATACTCAAGTCAATATGTTTAGTGGTAAAATTAGGTGCCTCTAAAAAATAAATAAAATAAAGCACCCCATCCCTCCCAGAAACGAATGCATACCCAAGTCACACCCGCGTATGCAGACGTTGTTCAAACTATGAGGCATCACCGCAATCTTAAGAGCAATAATTCTAGCATAAGACCTCCTCTAACTCTCAGCAGGTAATCTGAAAACATTTTTAAAGCCTCACCTATGTTGATTTTTAAGTACTGTAGTACCATTCAACGAGCGTGAACAATTTTAAAGCATGACATGTTGGGGCACCCATTTACTTGGCCTAAGATCATCTAACACAAAAAAATTGGGGTAACTTGCGTTTTGTTTAATATATTAAAGTGTATTTGAAAAAAAAAAAATTAAAATTGTGTTGAAAGACTGCTGCGCAAATACAGTGCGACATAAAATATTGCAACAATCGCAATTGTATTCTCCAGGGTCTCTGCTAAAAAAAAAAAAAAAGTACGATAATTTTCTTTAAAAAAAGGTACAGAAAAGGCTTGGTCAGCAAGTGGTTGAAAAGAACATAAAATCAGTAAAGTGGGTAGCCATCCCAGGTTAAACCTGAATTCTAGGTATAGATTTGTTTACATAGTACCAATGCAAGTATGCAAATACTATATCCATGTGTGGTAGTTGTGAAAGCAGAGAATCACCCTAGTCGTCACGGCTGCTATAGCGATTGCCACTGGCTTCCTAAACGGTTGCCCTGCTGCATCGTTACCACAGAGGGTGGCTCACTCTACAGGGCGCCATTCACAGAACACCTTTTATTTTTCTAATGCATGGCATTCTGTTAATGATGCCGATGCCAAGCAAGCCACCCCCCCAAAGGTTACCAAGCATCATGGCAGCCACTCAGCATGGGAAGACAGAAGCAATAACTGCAATACTAACTTTAGCCAACTGCTACAGCGATTCTCCACTGCCACAACAGCCCTCCACAGTTTCAGTATGCGCATACTTACATTGGTCATAATCGGCATATTATAATTATGCAATAAAATCCACAGCCGGAGTGCAGCTAAAAAATAAATAAATATACCCATCTGTGACCTTCACATTCAACAACCTGAACTCCTGCAGTTGCCAGATTTCAGGACTTCACCCACCAAGAGCTTGGAATTATACTCTTGCAGCATCTGAGGAGAACAGAACAGGTAAAGGCCAACGTTGGCGAACTTAGGAAAAAATTAATGCAATGCACTCCTGCAAGCATGCCTAAGCAAAGGGCAGATGGATTCCTGGAAGTAAATCCAATATCTACAATCGTTAGCCATTACTCAGGATGGCCACGGCCAGAAATACTATAGGGCGTTTTTCACAGATATCGCTTAGAAAAATAAAGCATGGAGCTACAGATTGGCAAGTTTGAATGAAACTAGCGTTTTTGGTCTGCGGTGCTCAGATGCAGTGTAATTTCATTACAAGGTGGGTATTAACTAGTAAAATTCATTTGAAAATTCTCTGTATATTCAAATGTTGTTCAAAGTAGTTCCTGTACCTGCAGGGAAAGAGTCCCTGACCTTTTCTTTTTTTTTGGGGGGGGGGGGGGTACCTGCTCCTACCTAGGCCCGCAGTATTGCGGGACACATCACAGGTTTCAGAAGACTGCAGGACCATTCACAAAGCGCAGCGGGGGCACACAAGTGCGCAATGGGCACCTGGCTCTGAAACCGCAAGCTGTCACAGCTGTGTCCCCACAGTTAAGATGAGACGGTGACAGAAGAAAGTCACCCCTCATGTAAGCACAGCAATGGATCCAGGGAAAGGCAAGTACCTGTTTATTTAAAGTCAGCAGGTACAGTTTTTGTAGCTGCTGACTTCATTTTCAGAAAAGTGACTGGCGCTCCTCTGTAATGACAAGCCCACGCATCTGCTAAAGAGCAGCACATTTTGGCTGCGGGAATGCATGCGATTTACACGCATTCCTGCGCCCACTACAGTGTGAACCTAGGCTTAAAAATTACACTCGAGAAAGTTTGAAGGAGCTAGGTGGAAAAATCTATCAAGCCACTGTGGTTGTGGGGGCGACACACACCACGAATGATAGAAAAAAAAATACATTCTCAGGCCTCATTCACACAGGGAGATTTGCAATAAAAAAAGGCCCTGCATTGGGATGCACAGATGCGGCGAGTATCCCTGTGCCGACATCCCATTTAGTCTATCTGGACACACAGCTGCTCTGTCCCTATAGGACATGTGAGTGCAGGTCCCCAAACTCACCATGTTCAAAGGACTTTCACCCACATCTCTTATAAAGGTGACACAATGGGATGCCGACATGGGAATACACACACAGCACCTGTGCATCTCTGTGCGGGGCACAACACCCCATGTGAAAGGGGCTTTACAATGAAAAAACATTAAACCAGGCCTTAGAATGGCCACACACACTACAATCTGAATGTACCAGTATTATGTACTAGGAGGAAAAACCTATACATTGCAACCAATTTCTATGCAGTCGCTCCCAGGCCCTTACAAATAAACTGTTGTTGGTAGATCTAAGGGAGAATGTACAATCCGGTGGTAAGGTGTATGGTCAACCTAAAACTGAACATACACTATACCATCTGCTTTCTATGAAGACACAGAGAAGAAGAGATCGCCGGCGGGAGACTCCAGAAAGAGTTAAGTAGTCCTTCTTTACAGAGATTGTACAATCAGATTGAGTAGTGTATGGCCTGCTTAACCAAGTAAAATCCAACAGGGGCCCTAACCCTTCCAATTTTAAACTAAGTAAAACGTTCTGGTCAACCATAATCCTTAAACCACAATTCGGACAGCATTATTAAAAAAAACACACACACACACACACAACCACACACGAAAGCACTTCATCAACGTCCGCAAAGCAATGACTTGGCAGGAGAGGTAATGGGAACCGTAATAACATCCGTATGCACATAAGATAGAGCCGAGCCACATGCAGGACTACCACCCCCAGAAAGAACCCCCACCGCGCGCTCCAGCAATCCCTGGCTCCCCAATGAGTCACACACACTAGGCCCTCTACATACACGGCCAGCACAGCCCCGCTTCTGCCCACCATGAACACAACCAAGTGGAAATGGTCCCGCACCTCCAAGCTTTACCACCCACACACTCTGATACCCTGTCATCCTCCCTCACCGGTCTCCCGGTAACTCCCACCTCCGCCAACTCCGCGCTCCCCTGCCTGACTGCACCACAACCTGCTCCGCCCTCTGGAAGCAACACCACAACATGACTCGGTGGGGGACACGCCTATTTACTATCACCATTGGTCCACAACTTTAATTTTCCCATCGTGGATTGGTTAAAGTAAGAGCCACTCTTCAAATGCAAGGATTCCATTCGCCCTGGATCACTATTGGCTGTCCAGCACTCACGCCCCCCAGATCGTAATTTTGATCACTAAGATGTCAGAGTGGCGTCAGGACGTAAGGGGGTTATGCGTTTCAAGCCTCGTTCTGGGCTGTTACTGCGGGAATGACGTCTTTTTCTGGAGGGTTTTTATTTGCAAACCGCAGGTAGACGATTAACGAAGTTCCGTCGGTCTAAATCGTACAGTGTTCTATCGCAATTGTTGTTGATAACATGACAATAGTAATTTCATGGTGTAAGGAAACCTAGCGGCGAACGCAGCCACGGTTTCTAGAAATCCAGAAGCCAATGTTGTCTTCTTTTGGTACATTGAAAAATGTGGGAGGTGACAAGTAGATGTAGCTTGTTTGTGGCTTAGTCATAGTCTGCAGGTATACGTGGTATTCCAAAATAAGATTTACGGGTTGTAAACCCTCGTGGTTTTTCATTTTGATGCATCCTATGCATTAAGGTGAAAAAAACTTCTGTCACTGCCCCCCCCCCCCGTTTCACTCACCTAAGCCTGTTCGTTTCCACCTGTGTTGCCAACCGTCCGTTAATTTATGGACAGCACTTAAATTTTACCCCTATTTCGTGGGGTCCGTAAAGTCCGTTATGAGCATCGGGTGCCTGTAAAAAAGATGGCCGCTGGGCTGTCACGGCTCCGTCCTCTGCCTATGGCAAGTGCACTGCACGAGCCAACGAGTGTCACTGTCAAAGTGTCCCTCCCGGGTCCTACTGACTCGATCGGCTATTCAAAAGTGGCGCCATTACGTAACTGCGCATGCGGCGCCCGGCGGATACAAGCTTTCCCGAGCCCGGCCGGGCGGCGCATGCGCCGTTACGTAATGGCGGCATTTTTGAATAGCCGATCGAGTCAGGAGGACTCGGCAGGGACACTTTGGCAGTGACACTCGTTGGCTCGTGCAGTGCACTCGCCATAGGCAGAGGACGGATCCATGACAGCCTAGTCCAGCACAGGCCAGCTTTAAAGCGGGGGTTCACCCAAAAAAACATTTTTTACCATTACATCTAGCATACGAAGGACATTTACTTTCGGCAGGTCATTTTTTTTTCCTCCGTACATACCTTTATATTCTGATGTTGTCCAGGGCTTCCGGGCGCCTGCGCAGTCAGCTCTACACGGCGGGCGCAAGTGCCGTATAATGCCGACTCGCAGCTCTGCTATTTCCGGAAATCTGGTGATGCGCGTTGTGCGACAGGGGACCTGTTTCACAAGCTGTCAATCATCTAACCGAAGGATAGGAACGCCCAGTCCCCGGAACTCTGAGGCAGGGATAGGAACGCCCAGTCCCGCAGTCATCAAAACGCGGAAGCCCTGGACAAAATCAGAATAAAAAAAAAAAGGTATGTACGGAGAAAAAAAAAAGAAGACCCGCCGAAAGTAAATGTCCTTAGTATGCTGGCTCTAATCTTAGAAATTAGTTTTTAGGATGAACCCCCGCTTTAAGGTAATAAAGAAGCAGGAGGTGGTGGTGGAAGAAGGTTATGCTGGCACTGTGGCAGGAGGTGGGTGAGGTGATGGTGGCAGAAGGTAATGCTGGCAGAAGGTGGTGGGGGCATGAGGTGATGGTGGAAAAGGTAATGGTGGCACAGTGGCAGGAGGAGGGTGTGGTGATGGTGGCAGAAGGTAATGCTGGCAGGAGGTGATGGTGGCAAGAGCCGATTGTGAGAGCAGGAGGTGATGGCGGCAAGATCTGGCAGGAGGTGGTGGTGGGAGCAGGAGGTGATGGCGGCAAGAGCTGGCAGGAGGTGATGGTGGCAGGGGGTGGTGGGGGCAGGAGAGGATTGTGGCAGGAGGTGATGGTGGCAGGAGGGAATGGTGGCAGGGGGTGATGGTGGCGGCAGGAGGTGATGGTGGCGGCAGGAGCTGGCCGGAGGTGATGGTGGCGGCAGGAGGTGATGGTGGCGGCAGGAGGTGATGGTGGCGGCAGGAGGTGATGGTGGCAGGACGTGGAGGTGATGGCAAGAGCTGGTGGGTGCAGGTGGTGGTAGCAAGAGCTGGTGGTGGCAGGTGATGGGGAACAGAAACCGATGGACTATTATAGCAAAAATAACAGAAATGTTTTTTTACCTTAATATGTACCTGGGGTCCCTTTCACACTTATACGACTTGTCTCACGATTTGAGCAAATCATTTGATTTATCCGTGGGTGCCCAGCTATTTATGGATTTGTGTGACCCAAACTACAAAGACAATATCCCACTGACCACCAATGAAGGGGACATTCTTCCCACTGGTCACCAATGTAAGGAGCATTCTTCCCACTGGTCACCAATGTAAGGAGCATTCTTCCCACTGGTCACCAATGTAAGGAGCATTCTTCCCACTGGTCACCAATGTAAGGAGCATTCTTCATTATAGAGGACCCAAAATTTACCCCTATCTTCACGATTGGCAATGATGGGATGTACCCAATATCGATGTCGGGCGATTCTGTGCACGATAAGAATGATCATAGCGGCGGTTCCGCCACTTGATCGTTCTTATAGGCGGCGGGAGGGGGACACTCCCCCTCCCGCCGCCATCCGGTGCTTCTCCGGGCTCTCCCGTGCCATCGGGGGCCAGGAGAAAGAATCGTCCGGCGCAGGCTAGGAAGCATAGAGAGGACTGGTGACCAGATGGTCACCAGTCCTCTCTATGACCGTCTGAAGCCCGGATGCGATGTGATGACGTCACGCCCGGGTACCTGGAAGTAAACAAAGCCGCGATTGCGGCTAGTAAGCATAAAAACTGTCATTTTTTTCACGATCTCATGCTTTCCAGCCTGGAGGAAAAATGTGGGATCTTATTGACCCTGCATCTTTCCATAAAGAGGACCTGTCACACACATTTTCTATTACAAGGGATGATTACATTCCTTGTAATAGAAATAAAAGTGAAAAAATAAATAAGTAAAAAAATTTAAATTAAAACGCCCCTGTCCCCGGTAGCTCGCGTGCAGAAGCGAACGCACCCACAAGTCCCGCCCACATATGTAAACGCCGTTTAAACCACATATGCGAGGTATCGCCGCGTGCGTTAGAGTGCCAGCAACAATTCTCTCACTAGACATCCTCTGTAAATCTAAACTGGTAACCTGTAAACATTTTCAAAGCGTCACCTATGGAGATTTTTAAGTACCAAAGTTTGGCACCATTCCATGAGTGTGCGCAATTTTAAAGGCGTAACATAATCTTTCATATTTTACAAAAAAATTGTGCTAACTTTACTGTTTTGTTATTTTTTAATTAACAAAACCATTTTTTCTCCCAAAAAAAAGGCATTTGAAAAATTATTGCGCAAATACTGTGCAAGATAAAACATTGCAATGACCGTCGTTTTATTCCCTAGGGTGTCTGCTAAAAAAAACATATATAATGTTTGGGGGTTCTGCGTAAATTTCTAGCAAAAGAATGATGATTTGTACATGTAGGAGAGAAGTGCCAGAATAGGCCCCGTATTGAGGTGGGTATAAAAGCCCGGTATTGAAGGGGTTAAGGGTGGTTTCACACTGCTGTGCTGTGGCTTGGGTGCAGGACAGTGTGCAGGCTAACCATGCTTTCTCATAGACTTCTATTAAATTGGATATTTTTGGTGCATTTACTAAAAACAGGAATTTTTAAAACAGTATTATATTAAAATAATATGATGATTTGCAGTCCAACTACCGATACCCTTATTTTGGGGGGGGGGGGGGGTGGGGGTGGGTTCACATACTTTGATTGCAAGGGTTCATGCTGGGAATTGTAGTCCTTCACTTTTTGGGGGGTCAAATCCTTAGATCTCAAGGGTTCATGCTGGGATTTTTTATTAGTCCTGCACTAGTTGGGGAGAGGGGTCCGTCCTCAGCTCTGAGGGGTTAATAGTGGGACTTGCAGTCCTTCACTTTGGGGGGGTCATATCGCCCAAAAGTGATGGACTACAAGGACCAGCATGAACCAGTACAACAGAGTAGACTTGCCTCCGGTAATCTTTTGGATGTATTTATCCAAATCATCCCCAAACAGGCGTCCTCCACCAAAGGGGAAAGCCGCCAAGTATCTTTTGCAAGAAGCCTCAGCTTCCCAATGTTTCAACCAAAGGGACCTGCGCATGTGTACCAGCAGGAGATTCAAGCGGGATGCTTGCTGAACAGAGTCCATAATCGCATCAATCATAAAACACAGGGCCTCAAACTTTAATCTCCTCTTTAGGAGGAGTTTAACTACCTGCTTCATTTGTTCCTTGAGGAACTGACATATGCCAATCGCTGCAACTGCAGATTGTACTACAGCACCGGCCATAGAGAAGGAGGCTTTCAATAAAGATTCCAGCTTTTTATGAGTTGGATCCTTAAAGCCCTGAGCATTGTCTATAGGACAGGTCAGGCTTTTGTTTTCACAAGAAATAGCTGCATCTATAGCAGGTACCCCCCCCCCCCCCCCCGATTTCTTAGTGAAACCGTCCCCCATGGGATAAAGGGGAGAAAACAGTTCATCTGGGTGAACCCAGTCATCATACATCAGTTTATCCAGCAAGGGATGAACTGGAAAGGAGCATGCAGCCTGTGGGAATTTCCAAGATTCCAAAGATGAAACAGAGGACATAGAAGCATCTCTGCATAATGTGGCACCTGCATCTTTAGCGACTGAGAGGTAGAAGGAATCTCTCACCCCCTGAGTCCTCAGACTGCATCTGATCCTCCTCTCCAGAAAGGGATTTTTCACCCTCAGAATGCTCATCTGATGAGACCCCGAGCAGATGAAGGGGATCTACACCATTTTCTGCCACCTTTTAAGGAGGTTGCGATTATAGTAGCAATCCTTCCTTCTAAGCCATCCAAAGCAACTTTTAAAGCGTCCTCAGTCACGTATACAGGATCTGCCATATGAAAAGCAGCAAAACCAGACAGTGGCACATGATCATCCTGTGAGGCTGCTACCAGACTGACAGAGGGGGATGGTAAACTCCAGGCATGCTCAGAATCCTTAGCCATAAGTGGGGATCTCTTAGTGCCTCTTTTACTAGCCCTTGTACCTAAAATGCAATCACTGTTGTGCTATAGTCTTACAATACACAATATTAGCTCACTGCACAACCTGATGCTGAGTAGGAGTCTTAGGTTTGCCTGGTTCAATCCACAGGAATGCTTACAGCCCACAGCTCTGTGTCCATGCCGCTTTACAGAAGGCTCTGGCGTGCTGGGATTTTAAAACAAGCCTCTTGGCGCCTGCGCACAAGTGTGCCGTGCACGAGCAACCACGGCCCTCCACCTGTCTATAGAACAGTCAAAAGCGCGCTCCCAGTGCGCACGCACGCCGTCCGTCGTCATGGGCAAAAAAGAGGAAGGAGAGCAGACCACTAGGGGGCTTTGGGGGACCCCTGTATGTGTTTTGTGGCAGAGCCTGCAGCGGAGGAAGTGAGTGGTGTTTAAACTGACTGACTTCACTGAGCGTGTTTCCTGGATGACTTTGTAAGAATACACCAGGTATGTAACCTACTCCCTCTAGTGGTGAAAACCAGGTAAGACATCCTACTCACAGAAGATAACAAAAAAATAAAAAAATCCTCTTACCTTTATCCCCACCGCAGGAAATCTACTGAAATAGTAGACCAGCCTTCACCCATCACATCGGGTAATGTTGTGCCAACCTTCAGGTTTACCATGGGTTCCCACTTAGAGGAACCTCATACCTGGACCTGTAGAAGAATCTGCCAGTAACTTTTCGTGCCACAGTTGCATTAGTACACCAAAGCCTGGATCCCAGACCTCCGCAGAGACATTACAGGAAAACCTTGTTTCTTCTTTACACAAGGCCTGGATACCACCCATCTTAGGCTTTTGATATCGGCCCAAGGCATGGATCCGGTTATAGCTCCTAGGCCTCCGCAGAAGATCATCAAAAGAGCTTTTTCTTCTTGGCACATGTTCTTTAATCTTTATGTTCAATGTGACCAACCACCTTAGACACTGGTGAAAAAAAAACTGAGGTACTCTCCATTTGGGAGGGATTATATAGGGGAGGAACTCAATTCGAATTGGGTTTGTCAGTGTCCAATCACCTGTGGTAACTACATAACCCATTAAGTAATTAAGGCTCTGTGTCCCGTGATGTATGAGCAAGAAATATAATTTAGTGACAACTTTGGGAAAAAAAAAAAAAATTGAAATTTTCCCGCAACTTGTGGCAGAATATAAAATATTCCATGGACTCAACATTCCTTTCAGCAAATAGCTTGGGGTGTCTACTTTCCAAAATTGGGTCACTTGGGGCGGTCTTCTGCCATCTTGGCATTTTATGGCCTTCGAAACTGTGATAGGTAGTGAGGAGTGAAATCAAAAATTTGCGCCCTTAGAAATCCTGAAGGCGGTGCTTGGTTTTCAGGGCCCTGTACGCGGCTAGGCTCCCAAAAAGTCCAACACATGTGGTATTCCCGTACTCAGGGGAAGTAGCAAAATGCATTTTGGGGTGCAATTCCACATATAACCATGGCATGTGTGAGCAATATATCATTTAGTGACAACTTTTTGTAAAATTGCATGACCGCGCAATTACCAGTTGAAGCAGCGCAGTGTCCAATTGTAAAAAGACCTCTGGTCTTTAAGCTGACAAATGGTACGGGGCTGAAGTGGTTAAAGTGAAACAAAAAATGAAATATTCCTTTAATTATCGTGCCTGGGGGTCTCCTTAGTCTGCCTGTAAAAGTAGCACATCTTTCCCATGTTTATAACAGTATCACAACAAAAATAGGATTTTGATAACAGCTTACCTGTAAAATCCTTTTCTTGAGAGAGTACATGACGGGACACAGAGCACTATAGTAAATACTATATGGGTTATATGCCCACCTTCAGGTGATGGACACTGGCATAATCAAGACAGCAAGTCCCCTCCCCATATAACCCCTCCCATACATTGTTTTGTAAATATATATATATATATATATATATATATATATTTATTATCCCAATAAGAGGGGAGGGACCTCTGTGTCCCGTGATGTAGTCAAGAAAATTATTTTACAGGTAAGCCGTTATAAAAATCCTATTTTCTTTCATTCAATCTTATTTTATTCATTAAAGAGGCAAAGAAAGACAGATATCGTCACAAACAGTGATACAATACACCAACAATAGGCATTGCGGTGACAGAACAAAAACATGACTAGGTTACATATATAAGGATTGAAAGCATGTGTATGAGGACCACCATGAGGCCTTTCATGATCGCAATCCCTGTAAAAAAAAAAAAAAACAGTTACTGTAACCGTCAACCTCATTTCAGTTAAGGGGATCGTTTGTGCCCCGTACGCATTGCAGCTGGAGAGGTTATATAAAAAAACTGTATGAAAAATATGACGTGGGGGGTCATAGAACTAATCAGTAACAATAGGCAGGTCGAAGCCATGATACGTTGGCTTGATGGATTCCTAAGGGTTCATTTAGATATATAGAAGAGAAAAAAAGAAGCAGGGGCAGACAAGAGGGGGCAGAAAGATAGGGGACAGGAATCACTCCAACATGGTACCAGGGCGACATCATCCAGGCCACACTCAGCCCAGGAGATAAACTCAGAGGAGTATCGGAACACGGACCATGAAGTCCATGTGAGAAAACTGTTCGCTTTTATCACATTCCTCCGCCAACAGACGCTCAAGGTCCCTTATGCGGTCCACTTCAGTAGCCCAATCCCCCAGGGAAGGCATGGTTGCCGATCTCCAATGACGGGGAATCACCACTCGTAATACATCTTTTTTGATGGATTTGAATGTGCCAGGGAGTATATATAAAAGAGAGCCACCTCTGGCGAAGGGTGAAGAGAGGTCACCATCAGTTTGCAGTATAGTTTGCAAATCCGTTGACAATACTCCTGCACAGGAGGGAATTCCCACCAGATGTGGAGCATGGTACCCCGGGATCTAAGACACCGCCAGCAGGTATCTGACACTGCCGAGTTGAAATGGTTGATAGTTGATGGGCATCTGTACCATCTCTTTAGCAGTTGTGACAGGAAGTCAGGTAAATCTGTGGGTGTTGTCACAGATGGGAGATACATATCTGCCTTGTTTAGACAATACACCAATTATTATCAGGCGTCGGATGCAGAAGTAGCCAGAAAGGTTTAAGGGCGTTGGAAAACTTCAGCTGTTCAGAATGAGGCAATTAAGGCCTCTATAAGTAATCCAGAGGATTACTACTGATTGCTGCATCCTGAGGCTTTTTGAGTGAAGGAGAGCAGTGAACAGAAATACTTCTGAAGACTTGAGGTGCTGTTGATTTTTCTGTGTGATAAAAATCAAAAAGACTATATGTTTTTCTGCTGTATGACCAGCAGTGTCTGCTCAGCAGTAGGCTGTGCCAGACTCCATAGATAGGTTCCTGTGTGGTGAAGGTAGACACCCCAAGTGGCCAGGGTTTATTTTAGGTTTGATTTTGTTTATGCCATTTGGATGCTTGCAATTGTTTCCAGCAAGATGGAAGAATAAACCAAATTCTGTGTTTTCAACCGTCTTCGGCTGTTTCTCTGTACCATTCAGCGTGTAGTGAACCCATCCAGGGGGTCACACACCCCAGCTACCGAGCTAATCCCTTACACAGTTTAAACCCCTTCTCCTGGGTCTTAGTGGCTAGGGATAGTTTGTGAGTCAGGATAAAACATTTTTGCCAGTCAATAGGGGATATAGGCTGCTGTAGGTCTGTCTCCCAGGCCACCGTAAATGGTGGGAGGTCAGGGGAGGAGATACTGAGCAAAAGAGTAAAATTGAGATACCACATATGTTGGAGATTCTGCCTGCATGGGCAGTTCCTCAAATCCCATCGGTTCAACAAAGGATGTCTGGAATTGATTTTGAAAGTCCGGATGTGGGAAGTAGCCTGTTGCCTCTGAAGCCACTGCATGGGGTGTTTGGAGGTCGGACCGGTAGGGGTATATGCCCTTAAAGTTGGGTCTGCTCAAAGGAGCTGGGCAAGTCTATGATCCTTTTTTCGCCACGGTTCGAATCTTGTTACAGACATAGCTGGCGAAAAGGCCGGGGTCCCAAAGAAGGGAGTCATAGGCCCCATGCGGTTCGACAAGCCCCTTCTGGACAGCATGCGATCCCAAATCTGGATCGTCTGAAGGGTAAGGTCATTGAGGGCGCCCGATCCCCCCCGAACTGTGGGCAAGGTCCATGGGAGAGCGGAGAGTTCAATTGGGTTCATGTGGCTTTCGAACTGAACCCAGAGCTTGGTTAAAGGGTGATGAAACCAATCCAATATGCGAGTGAGCACCACTGCCTTATGGTATAAGGAGGAGTCCAGGGCTCCAGCCTCCCCTCGAACCTTTAGGCCTCGTACACACCAGCGGACATGTCCGATGAAATGGTCCGCGGACCGTTTTCATCGGACATGTCCGCTGGTATCATTTGGTCTGATGGCTGTACACACCATCAGACCAAAATTTCCCGCGGACAGGATACGCGGTGACGTGGCCACGACGATGACGCGGCGACGTGCGCGACCCTGGAAGGTCAATGCTTTCACGCATGCGTCGAATCACTTTGACGCATGCGAGAGCTTTCGGCCGAGCGGACATGTCCGGTGAGTCGTACAGACGACCGAACATGTCAGACGGACAGACTTCCAGCGGACATGTTTCTTAGCGTGCCAAGAAACATTTGTCCGCTGGAAACCTGTTTGCTAGGCCGAACCGACCGAACATGTCGCAGACCAGTTTCAGCAGACATGTTCGGTCGTGTGTACGAGGCCTTAGAAGAGATAATGTTTCATACCGTATTCTGGGACGGGCAGCATTCCAAATAAATTTGGAAAACAGCTGGCGTCGTTTATTGAAGTACGAATTAGGTATGTGAATAGGAATGGTTTGGAACAAATACAGGAAACTAGGGAGAACATCCATTTTCAGGGCATTCACTCTACCTAGCCATGAGAGCCGTTTGGATGCATAAGTGATTAAATCTGCTTGTGTCCTAAGAAGTAGGGGGGCAAAGTTCAGGGAAAAGAGTTGGGATGCATCCGCCAGTATTTGAATTCCGAGATACCCGATGGAAGTGGAGCCAGTTTTGAAGGAGAAAGTAGTCGATAGTCTTCGTAGGGCCGACGTAGGCAAAGATATGTTAAGGATTTCAGATTTATTTTAGTTCACCTTGAAGTTGCTAACTGCTCCAAATTTCTGAAACTCCTGCAATACCGAGGGCAAGGATATGTGTGGGTGTGTCACGAACAGGAGCAGATCATCTGCAAAAAGTTTAGTATGGGTGGGCCCCATTGTTAGGCCTTGGACAGAGGAATTGTTAAGTAGAGCAATAGCCAGATGTTCCATAATGATAACATAGAGGAGGGGGGACAGTGGGCATCCGTGTCGCGTCCCGTTAGATATAGAGAAGGCTGGAGATAGCGAATCATACAGTCTAATCCAAGCAGATGGAAAAGAGTAAAGGGACATTATTCTCGCTATCATATTAGTTCCCAAGTCTGTTTGTTGCAGGGATAGTCAAAGGAACTGCCAGTCTACTCGGTTGAATGCCTTCTCCGCATCCACTGTTAAGGAGGCATAATGGGATATTATGGGCCCGGGCATAATCAGTTAGAAGAAGGGTCTTTAGGGGGTTGTCCCTGGCCTCATGGCCACTCACAAAGCCGACCTGATCTAAGTGTATTACCCCAGGTAACAATGGTTGTAATCTATTGGCTAGGATTTTATCAAAGACTTTCAAATCGACACCAATCAAGGATATGTGGGCCTTGAGTGTTTGTGGAGGAAACATTGAGCCCTCTGTCAAAGAGTTGAACATCTTAGTTAGAAAGAATGTGAGAAGGGTGGCAAAAAGTTTATAAAACTTTAAAAAAAGTGAAGCCATCTAGGCCCGGGCTCTTTCCACTTGGCGTACCCGCTATGGCTTTGGCAACTTCATCCTCTGTGATAGGGGTTTCCAGAATAGCAATGGTGTCAGTATCTAATGTAGGAAGCGCGGTTTCCGAGACACAGGACAATAAGTCTTCCACCCGGTAGAAGGGGAACCGGTCAATCGGGTCGCAGGAAGATTGTACAGGGATTGATAGAAGTCCCTGAATTTCTCAGCCATCTTAGTGGGCGAGGAGACCAATTCTCCCTGCGCCCCCCAAATATGGGGTACAAAAGTGGAAGATACTTTTGGATGCAGGGAGCGAGCCAATCAGCTACCACATTTATCTTGAAACGTATCCGCATATGTGCGTGTGGAGGTCTCAAAGTTCTGAGTTCGCGCCTTAGAAACGTCCGCCAGTGTTGACACTGTCGGGGGATCGTTTGTGCTCAGTTTCTAAGTGTTTGAATTGCTGCCGCTATGGCAGCCGAGCGTTCCTTTTTTAGACGCGTACCCATTTGGATAAAGGTTCCGCTGAGAACTGCCTTTAGTGCAATGAAGTCGTATCCGAGGCATGGTCAACAAAAAAGTTCGATATTATATCCAAAACCCTCTTCACACACTCCGAGTTCGTAAGCAACGAATCGTTTTAGGCGCCATGTTCACTCCCTAATCTGAGTGGAGGGGAGCGAGAACATCATATGTATAGGAGAGTGGTCAGACCATCGGGTCCCTGTTGCATTCCGGAGACCAATCTAGGCAGCTATGGTCACTCTTTAAGTAGTCTATGCGACTATAGGTGTGATGTACATGAGAGAAGTGGGTATAATTACGGGATGTGGGGTGCAACACCCTCCAAACCTCTACAAGACGCAGATAGTAGAATGCCCGCTTCAGCACCCTCAGTTTGGGGAATGAGATACATGATCACGAGGCGGAGTGATCATGTAAAAGCGGTTCTAGAGGGGTGTTAAAATCCCCTCCCAAGGCGAGCTTACCCTCCATAAAACCTGACAGAATCCTCAAATTACTGCAGCGCAGGCGACATTCAGAAGGTAAATGTTAGCTACTGTAAATTTGGTACCCCATAACATGAATTTCACAAAAACATACCTTCTCTGAGGGTCAGAGAGATGATCAAGCACTTCTACAGTGGAGATCGAAAGTTTGGGCACCCCAGGTAAAAATTTGTATCAATGTGCATAAGAATCCAAAGAAAAGATGGAAAAAAATCTCCAAAAGGCATCAAATTACAGATTAGACATTCTTATAATATGTCAAAAAAAGTTAGGGGCAGATCCACAAAAGAATTACGCTGGCGTATCTATTGATACGCCGGCGTAATTTTAAATGTCCCGCGTCGTATCTTTGTTTTGTATCTACAAAACAAGATACGACGGCATCTGGGATCGATCCAACAGGCGTACGTCTTAGTACGCCGTCGGATCTTAGATGCAATTTTTCGGCGGCCGCTAGGTGGCGTTTCCGCCGAATTCTGCGTCGAGTATGTAAATTAGCTAGTTACGGCGATCCACGAACGTACGTCCGGCGCATTTTTTTACGTCGGGTCACGACGTATTAACATAAAACACGCCCCCATTACATCATTACATTTGAATTCCGCGCCCTTACGCCGCCAAAGATACACTACACCGCCGTAACTTATGGCGCAAATTCTCTGTGGATTCAAAATAAAAAAACTAAGTTGCGGCGGCGTAGTGTATCTTAGATACGCTGCGCCCGGCGGAAGATTACGCACAGGTACGTGGATCTGCCCCACAGATTTTATTTTCATCATTTACACTTTCAAAATTACAGAAAACAAAAAAAATGGCGTCTGCAAAAGTTTGGCCACCCTGCAGAGTTAT
This sequence comes from Rana temporaria, assembly GCF_905171775.1. Taxonomy (NCBI): domain Eukaryota; kingdom Metazoa; phylum Chordata; class Amphibia; order Anura; family Ranidae; genus Rana; species Rana temporaria. Next base: position 71,193,424 of record NC_053495.1, read on the forward strand.
TATCTTGTACTGCCCCCTTTGGCAAGTATCACAGCTTGTAAACGCTTTTTGTAGCCAGCCAAGAGTCTTTCAATTCTTGTTTGAGGTATCTTTGCCCATTCTTCCTTACAAAAGTCTTCCAGTTCTTTGAGATTTCTGGGCTGTCTGTCATGCACTGCTCTTTTAAGGTCTATCCATAGATTTTCAATCATGTTGAGGTTAGGAGATTGTGAAGGCCATGGCAAAACCTTCAGTTTACGCCTCTTGATGTAATCCCCCGTGGATTTTGAGGTGTGTTTAGGATCATTATCCAATTGTAGAAGCCATCCTCTCTTTAACTTCAGCTTTTTCACAGATGGCATCAAGTTACCATCCAAAATTTGCTGAAATTTTATTGAATCCATTTTTCCTTCTACTCGTGAAATGTTCCCTGTGCCACTGGCTGCAATACAACCCCAAAGCATGATTGATCCACCCCCATGCTTAACAGTTGGACAGAGGTTATTTTCATTAAATTCTGTGCCCTTTCTTCTCCAAACGTACCTTTGCTCATTCCGGCCAAAAAGTTCCATTTTAACCTCATCGGTCCACAGAACTTGTTTCCAAAATGCATCAGACTTGTCTTTTTGTTCATTTGCAAAGTTCAAACGCTGATTTTTGTGGTGAGGACGTAGAAGAGGTTTTCTTCTGATGACTCTTCCATGAAGACCATATTTGTACAAGTATCTCTTTATAGTGGAATAGTGTACCACAACTCCAGTGTCTGCCAGATCTTTCAGTTTTCTAGACAACTGCTTAGAAGAACCCATGGTGCTGATTGTTGGGGCAAGGTCAGATGAGTCTGGGCATTTAAAACCTTTGAGATTGACATCACCTGGTGTTCCCAGATGATGATTGAGAACAATCCATGACACTGGCAGGTCTCAGCTTTGCAAAGGGGGCAGTGCATGCTATAAATTCTGCAGGGTGCCCAAACTTTTGCAGACACCATTTTTTTTGTTTTCTGTAATTTTGAAGGTATAAATGATGGAAATAATCTAACTTTTTTTTACATATTATAAGAATGTCTAATCTGTAATTTGATGCCTTTTGGAGATTTTTCCCATCTTTCCTTGGCTTCGTTATGCACATTAATACAAATTTTTACCTGGGGTGCCTAAACTTTCGATCCCCACTGTATATGCATCCCAGGTGTTGTATATATATTTATACACTGTATTGAGTTTAGCTAGATCCGCTCTTCCTAACTTACTGGCAGGCAGGTGATTGTGCTAGCTGCAGTATTCTCACATGGTGTACTGTCTGTGTCCTCTGCAGTGTGCACCTAAAGCTACGTGGTGTGTATACTGTCTGTGTCCTCTGCACATTGTGCACCTAACGTAAAGCTGGTGTTTCACATATTTACTCCTAGAGGCAGAGATCTGCTCATATTAATACTACAGGCAGGGGATATTTCTGCAAGTACTTTCACATGGTGTCCTCTGCAGGCCATTAGTATGTCTGGAAGGACAACAAGGAGAGGCAGAGAGTCACGAGCCGATAAAAGAGGGCAAGCAGGCTCTGTGTCTAGAGGCAACAGTGCTGATCGTGGACACTGTGCATCCTCATCAGCACGTGGCCGTGGGACACGTTCGTCATTTTTTTCGGCAGCTGGCCGTGTTGAGCTGCAACATGCCGAAGACTTGGTAGAGTGGATGACCAAGCTGTCCTCCTCCTCCTCATCCTCTCTCACCCAAGCTCAGGGTACTTTGTCTGGCAAAGCAGCTGCCAACGCGGCCTCTTCAATCTGCTCTATGGCATCAGTCACTCTAGCCCCACCATGTCCTCCTGAGGAGTCCCCTGAACTGTTTGACCACAGTGTTGTGTACATGCTGCAGGAGGATGTGCAGCATTTTGAAGGCCCTGATGATGATACACAGCTAGGGGAAGGCAGTAACGTGAGCCCAGAGAGAGGGGGTGCCCATGAAGGACAGCAATCTGGCAGTCATGTTGCCCCAGCTGCAGCATACTGCCAGGTTTTCTACAGTGATGAGGAGGGAGGGGATGATGAGGTCACTGACTCTACGTGGGTGCCTGAGAGGAGGAGGAGGCACATCTCCAACGAGGCAAGATGCCCTCCAGGGGCCAGCTTAAGGGCAGCACACTGACTGCATTGCACCGCTGCTATTTGCAACATATGTCTCAAGCGTATCTTGCATGGCCAAAACATCACCCGCTTATGCACCACAAGCTTGTCCAGACATATGTCGACCTGCCATGCAGTTCGTTGACGAGCGTACCTCAAAGACCAACACCAAAGAACAAAGCGGACCTCTCCTTGCTCATCAGCTGGGATCTCCAACCCCACTATACCCTCAGTCCTCTCTGAAGCCTGCACTGATCGGACTGAAGGTGTAGAATTAGGTGTGTCACAGACAAGTACTTGCGGGCAATCTACTATCGGTACACCGACGGCAGATTGTACCAGGCAAATTTTCCTGCCCCAGCTGCTGCAGCGCCAAAATAAGTTCTCTCCCAGCCACCCACATGCCCAGCGGTTGAATGCTATCTTAGCTAAATTGCTAGCACTTCAACTGCTGCCTTTTCAGTTGGTAGATTCTGCCCCCTTCTGTGAGTTTGTGGAATGTGCGGTACTTCAGTGGCAAGTTCCCAAACGCCAATTTTTCTCACGAAAGCGATTCCGGCTCTCTACCGGCATGTGGAAGGCAATGTCCATGCCTCGCTGACAGGGCGGTCAGTGGTAAGGTGCATATTACCACTGACTCATGGTCCAGCAGGCATGGACAGGGACGTTACCTATCTTTCACGGCGCATTGGGTGACTCTGCTGGCAGCTGGGAAGGACGCAGGACAAGGTACAGTAGTGTTAGAGGTTGTTCCGCCACCACGCCTCCAAAATGCTACTACTGGTTGTGACACACCCCTTTCCTCCACCCCCTCCTCTTCTTCTTCCTCTGTGGCCTCTTCCTGTGCTGATGTGTCCTCGGAACCAGCAGTGCTCCGTAGGTGTTTAAGGGGCTACGCAGTCTCCCGGGAGGCTTCTGGAGTACACTCGCCGCCACTTTAACCACCAGAACCAATAGTGCCTTTGGGCTACAACCCCTCTTCAGGCCTAGGTCCTGGCATTGACTTCTGAGTATTTGGATAATACAATAGGTTTGGGAGCCATGGTGGTCCCCCCTTCCTTTTTTTCTGGCAATTGAATACTCCATTTGAGATCTGTTTGCCCATAAGGGTTCATCTGCATTCATCTAGTGTCCAGCAGCCCGGATCTAGTTTTTTTTAAGCCTCTATAAGAAACTAATTTCTTCTATGCTCTATCCTCATGATTTTGAATCTACTGATACCATATCAAACTATACCTAAGAGACTCTGGGAAGAAGCGCTTTAAGACGCGCGAAATCGGTCGAGTCATTACATTGCAAGTACCATCTTTCAGACAGTCTATGTCCAAACCTCCTTCACGTACACAGGATATTCTAATCATCTAATCTATTTTCTATAGCGTGTATTTCATTTAATTCTGAAACGCTGTATTACTATGTTTTGATCATTGGTTGACTACCCCCTGTGATGGTCTAGAGGTTTATTGCAATGTCTAGCTAGTTCCATTGGAACGTCAAGTTTTTAATATATGAACTGTATTTCTATGTTCAATTAAATTTAATTTTAGAGAATGTCTCTTTGTACAACTATATTCTTACCAGCACACTGTGCCTGAAAAGTCCACTAAACTTGCCCCCAGTTTTCCCCTTCTTCTCATATGTACTAGGACGTGGCACCTTTTTATACTATCAAGTATCCACCTGCTCACTACATGTGAGGATACTGTCTCCTTCTCTTTATTCAAGGGGCTACACAGATACGCAGGCAAAGAGATGCCATGCAGTGCTTGAGCTGGTGTGCTTGGGGGACAGGAGTCACACTGGGCCAGAGGTTCTATCAGCTCTGCAGGGGCAGGCTCAGAGGTGGTTGACGCCACACCAGCTTAAACAAGGAATGGTGGTTTGCAACAATGGCACCAACCTCCTCTCCGCCCTGGAGGATGAGGAGGAGGATTGTGTCAGCATGGAGGTGGAGCCTAGCACTCAGCATCAGTCTTCAAGGGATCAATTACAGTCCCAAGAAACCCATGGACTTGTACGTGGCTGGGACGAGGTGGCTACGGATCCTGTCGTCCTCAGTGACCCAGAGGACTCCGCACCGAATGCTTCAGCAAACCTACGTTGTATGGCCTCCCTGATCCTGCAAAGCCTGCGGAAGGATCGTCGTATTCATGCTATCAAGGAGAGAGATCATTACTGGCTGGCAACCCTCCTTGATCCACGTTACAAGAGTAAGGTTGCGGACCTTATCTTGCCGGCGCAGAGGGAGCAGAAGATGAAACATCTTCGGAAGGCCTTGCAGAAAGGTCTGTGCAACGCGTTCCCAGAGACTGGGAGGTTTCAAAATCCTGGTCCTGGACAACGTGTTGCTAAGACTTCGGTCAGTCACAGAAGGAGCGATGGAGAAGGTGGCCGTCTGACCGATGCGTTTAGACAATTTTTTAGTCCGCAGCCCCAAGGTATGACCGGTTCCAGCAACCATCGCCAGGGGTTGCAGTGTTGTGGCACCAGCACCAGTGCCTAAGGCCCAATTTTTCTGCAGGGGCGTGTAATTACAATGTTTGATGCAATACTTTGCAGCAGGCTCATTCCTGTGCTCCAACTAGAGTAACTGAGGGCTTACAGTGTTGTGGCACCAGCACCACCACCAACAAAGGCCCAATTTGTTTGCCCCTGTTCAACAGGGGAATGTAATTACAATTCTTGATCTATTTCACAGCAAGGCCCATTCCTGCGCCCACCAAGAGTAACTGAGGACTTACAGTGTTACAGTGTTGTGGCACCAGTGCCAGCACCAAAGGCCCAATTTTTCTACCACTGTTCAACAATGGCATGTAATTACAATTCTTTTTTTTTCTCAAAAAAGGATGTTTATTGAATAGTATAACAACAATGCATGGTTACAAATATTAAGTCAGTTTCATTTCTCCTTCTCTTTAGTACATCCATGCAGAAGCGTAAAATAATAAAACAACAAGAAAAACAAGCCACACATAAACTTCCGGAATGCTACATTCTCCGCCCGCTAAACCAGCTCATTTTACATTAAAGCAATGTATGAATGTCAGCAAGCTCCCACACTCCTGGCCCCACTCCATTGTATACGATGGTGCTATGGTAATTACAATTCTTGATATAATAGTTCACACAGCAGGGCGTTCCAGTGCCCACCAAGACTAACTGTGAGGGCTTACAGTGTTGTGGCAACACTAACACCTAGGGCCCAAATTTCTGCAGAGTATATACGGCAGGCACCTACTTTCAAACATCCAACTTACAAACGTCTTCTGTCCACTGATGCTTTGACACCAATCCTTATTTCACTAAAACAATTTTTTTTTTCAAAAAATCATTTGTCATTGGGACAGAAAGTGAATTGCAATCTTCTGAACAGATGCACACAGACAGCAAAACAAATGTTACAGGGGTGATAACCCTTCTCTATGTTTTCAGAAAAGCTTAAATAGATTTTTTGGCTGGAGATACACAATTTTGTTTGGGAGCCATGTCGCACGACTGCGCAATTGTCAGTTAAAGCGTCGCAGTGCCGAATCACAAAAAGTGCTCTGGTCTTTGGGCAGCAATATGGTCAGGGGGTTAAGTGGTTAAGGGGAATTTTCAATTTTTTTTTTCACTTTAAGCATCATTAAAATCACTGCTCCAGAAAGAATGACAGTTTTTAAAAAAATTTTTTTACATTGATACATGTTCCCTGGAGCAAGACCCGGGTTCTCAAACCCGTTTTACGACAATAACTTGCATATTAGGCTTTAAAATGAGCACCTTTGAATTCGAACGTTCGAGTCCCATAGACTTCAATGGGGTTCTAAATGTTCGCGCGAACGTTCGGTCCGTTCAAAGGTTCTGGTGCAAACCGAACGGTATAAAAATGATATACATTTTTAATGGTCAAACAGTAGACCAAAAGCAGATTGCTCAAAAACAAAATGAAGATAATATGGATTATAGGCTTACACTGAAGACTGAAACTGTATCTGGGAGCCTTCAATGCACCAGGCAGCAAGCAAAAGGTTCATGAGGGAACAGTGAAGGATGTTTTAATCTAAAAATAAACAAAACATATTTGTAAAAAGAGACTCTTTAATTTAAAGCATCATAAAAGGATCTACATAGCCCAATTGGTGATGCCATCTTGGCATTAGGGTATGCACTCAATATAACATCAGTTACCATTACTGATGACATGCATCCCAGTACAGGGATGGATCTTGTTTTATCACACACCTTTTTGGTTCATGATTATACCACCCATCATGGCCATATATGTACCACTTGTTTAATCAATAGTATTTCTCTTTCTCCTTTTGTTCTTGTTTTTTTGTTTTGGTTTTCACTGTACAGGCCGTCTCTATCCACACGATGTCCCACACATGCATGTGCTCAGCCATGGATTCACTGCGGGCGTACAGGGGCAAGCATCAGCACGGCTATATGCCGTCCACTGGGCCCGAGTGGAAACACGGGTGTTATGACTGTCCGTTACTTTGGTAAAACTTGGGTAAGGCGGGATCTCTTGCGTCTATCAGGACATGCCCAGCGGTGCACTTGTTCACCGCCCATCAGTGACGCGCTTGCTGCGTCACATGTCATCCTATCGCTGTCCACCACGCATGCACGGACACAAACCAGCCCCCGCAGGTGCGCCATTGTCGCAGCTACGTCATGCGCAGCGTAATTTTCCACCGCACACTGGGGATATACCAGACCCATCAGGCAAAGACGTTCGCACCAGAACCTTCGAACGGACCGACCGCTCGCGCGAACATTTAGAACCCCATTGATGTCTATGGGACTCGAACGTTCAAATTCAAAAGTGCTCATTTTAAAGCCTAATATGCAAGTTATTGTCGTAAAACGTCTGAGAACCCAGGTCTTGCCCCAGGGAACATGTATCAAATGGAAAAAAAAGTTTTAAAAACGGTCGTTTTTTTCTAGAGCAGTGATTTTAATGATGCTTAAAGTGAAAAAATAAATAAAATAAAAAATGAAAAAATTAAAAATTCCTTTAACCACTTCCATACCAGGCACTTACGCACCTTTTTATTTTTTTCTGTTAAGTTTTTTGGTAAATAAATACGTTTTATACTTCGATTACGGGCACCGAGGAGGTGGCACTGATGGGCACCGATGAGGTGGCACTGATGGGCACCGATGAGGCGGCACTGATGGGCACCGATGAGGCGGCACTGATGGGCACTGAGGGGTGGGCACTGATGCCAGTCAGTGCCCATTTGTGGGCACTGATTGGCAGCTATTTTTTTTTCACTGACCTTTCTTTTTGCCCTTTTTTTTTGTTCTTCCCTGGTGGTCCAGTGTCAGCTTCCCTGGTGGTCCAGTGTGTGCATCCGAGGGGGGCTGCGCTGATAAACAATCAGCGCGAACCCCCCCTGTCAGGAGAGCTGCCAATGGGCTCTCCTCTACTCGCGTCTGTTAGACGCGAGTGAGGAAGAGCCATCAACGGCTCTTCCTGTTTACACCGTGATCAGCCGTGATTGGACGTGGCTGATCACGTGGTAAAGAGCCTACGCCGGAGGCTCTTTACCGAGATCGGAGATGCAGGCCCCCACGGGCACGTGCCGGCATGAAATCCTGCAGGACGTCAATAGATGTCCAGTCAGGATTTCACAACCACTTCCCGGACATCAATTGTCCATTGACCAGGCGGGAAGTGGTTAAATATCGTACCTGCTGGGTGTCTATAGTATGCCTTTGAAGTGGCACGTGTTTAGAACTGTCCCTGCACAAAATGACATTACTATAAGAAAAAGGTAATTTAAAACTGCTTGCGGCTTTAATGTAATGTCTGGTCCCTGCAATATGGATGAGAATCATTGAGAAAAATAGCACAGACAGACAGTACACACACCACGTAGCTTTAGGAGCACACTGCAGAGGACACAGACAGTACACACCACGTAGCTTTAGGTGCACACTGCAGAGGACACAGGCAGTACACCACGTGAGAATACTGCAGCTAGCATAATCACCTGCCTGCCAGTAAATTAGGAAGTGCAGATCTAGCTAAACTATACAGGGGTAGATTCATAAAGAAGTTACGCTGGCGTATCTATGGATACGCCGCTTAACTTCTAAGATGTTCCGGCGTATCTTTTTTCTGTATTCAGAAAACAAGATACGCCAGAATTTGGCTAAGATCCGACTGGCGTAAGTCTCTTACGCCGTCGTATCTTAGTTGCATATTTACGCTGGCCGCTAGGTGGCGCTTCCGTCGATTTACGCTAGGAATATGCAAATTAGGTATATACGCCGATTCAGAAACATACGTCCACCCGGCGCATTTTTTTACATCGTTTATGTTAGGCTTTTTCCGGCGTAAAGTTATCCCTGCTATATGTGGCGTATCCATTGTTAAGTATGGATGTCGGTCCAGCGTCGAATTTTCCGTTGATTACGTTGTTTGCGTAAGTCGTTCGCAAATAGGGCTGTACGTAAGTTACGTTCACGTCTAAAGCACTGACGATTTGCGACGCAATTTCAAGCTTGCGCACTGGGTATCTTTCACGGACGGCGCATGCGCCGTTCGTAAAAAACATCAAGTACGTGGGGTCATAAGTAATTTGAATAAAACACACCCATATCATCCACATTTGAATTAGGCGGGCTTACGCCGGACCACATACGCTACACTGCCGTAACTTAGGGCGCAAGTTCTTTATAAATACAGAACTAGCGCTTTAAGTTACGGCGGCGTAACGTATCTGAGATACGTTACGCTCACAGAAGATTACGCCGGACTATCTGAATCTAGCCGACAGTATATATATATATATATATATATATAAAACTCAACGTGTGTGTGTGTGTGTGTATGTATGTATGTTCCAGCATCACGTCCAAACGGCTAAAGATATTAACATGAAACTTGGCACACATGTTACTTATATGTCAGCAACAAACATAGGATAGGTGGTTTAACCCTTACCCACCCCCATTTGCCATGGTCGGGGTTTTTCTTTAAAGTCCCATTCAACTCTATGGGAAATACATGTTACTTCATAACTTCCAAACGGCTGTACATATTTCGATAACACTTGGTCACATGTTACTTATATGTCCACTTAAACTATAGGATAGTTAATTTAACCCTTAACTACCCCCATTTGTGAGGGTCTGGGTTTTTGTTTAAAGTCCCATGCAAATCAATGGGAAATGTATGTTCCCACATAACTTCTGTACACCTGGAGATATTTCAATAATACCTGGTACACATATTACTTATATGCCAAATAAAAATATATGACAGTTAAATTAACCCTTACCTACACCCTTATATAAAAGATGGGTATATTTATATTACTATGATTTTCCTCCCCAAAAGGTTAAGATAGGAAGACCGGGCAACGCCGGGTATTCAGCTAATATTAATATATATACACACACACAAAACCTGGGGGATCTCTCTCTCTCTCTCTCTCTCTCTCTCTCTCTCAAAAGTTGATAGTGTCTACGCTGTGTAACAGAGACGGGGGGAGGGGAAAGGAGATTGATAATGTGACTATAATACACTTTATATGCATAAAAAAGTGTCTATATAGACTACCAAATATTTCAGATCTCTGCCTGGATCGATAAGTGAAACAAATATCTCAGAAAAACATAAATTACAATTGTACTCAGAGTCTCAGGTAATCGTGCTAGGGAAAGGTCTGAGGGCATAACAGGGAAAGTGACCCGAGGTGTGCCGGGTCACGTTGTGAGTATGCCTAAAAGGGGGCAAAAATAAGACAGTAGGATGAACTAGCAAAGAGATTAAAATGAAAGTTACCGTATGCAACCTTGAGCCGCCAATGCAAGAACGCCTGTGACAAACATGTGGATCCGGGATATGTCCGGAAATGAACGCCGACTCCCACAAATCTAAACTCCTCAACAACGTGAATACAGACCCCTTGACGAAAAGCAGCAGAAACTGCACTGAAAACACGCCTAGTTTAGGCAGCAGGGAATGGCTATGTGTCATGCCCTGTGCTAGCAACGAAGGGGGTACTAGGGAAAGGAAAAGTGGCCCATCCCTGGGTACCTCTGCAAAAGTCACCATGAACCGGTCTAAGACTGTGACCGGGCCCAGCTTGTATGCCCGCTTGAGCTGAAAGTGTAAAAAAAAAAAAAAAAGACAACGCAAGTAGAAACTGAATGTTTGTGACAAAAGAACCCAGGATACCGAGATGGAAAAGCCTGGAAGATATCCCAGGCCGAGTCATGAGCTTCCTAGGCTGAATTGAAAATGACTTGTAGATCAAGCTTCATCTGTAACAAAAGAGACAGCCGAATAGGGAGGTTTCAAGGATCTACCATGTACAGAACCCCTAACTGGAGAAGGACGGATAGCGACCACATCTTCGATATCTGCTGCCCGTGACATGACCTCTGCAAACAAGGACAACACCGTTATAAAAACAAAAAATAACCAACAAACCCCAACTAAATAAACGTGACAGGTAACCGCAGTGGAGTGTAGCCATGAGATCTAAAGTGAAGATATGAACCTGACATGTATGCAAAGACAGGGGCCCAGATTCAGGTAGGGGCGCGCACTGATACTGCGGCACAGCGTATTGTTTTTACGCTACGCCTCCGTAAATTACTGGAGCTACGCTTCATTCACGAAGCATTTGCTCTGTAATTTGCGGCGGCGTATCGTAAAAGGGGCCGGCGTAAGCGCGCGCAATTTAAATGATCCCGTAGGGGGCGTGGATCATTTAAATTAGGCGCGTTCCCGCGCCGAACGTACTGCGCGTGCATTGCGGTAAATGACGTCGCAAGGACGTCATGGGCTTTGACGGGAACGTAAATGGCGTCCAGCGCCATTCACGAACGAGTTACGCAAACGACGCAAAATTTGAAAATCGTGACGCGGGAACGACGTCCATACTTACCATTGGCTGCGCCTCCTATTAGCAGGAGCAGCCTTACGGCGAAAACGACGTACGCAAACGACGTAAAAAAACGAGCGCCAGCCGCACGTACGTTTGTGAATCGGCGTAAGTATGCAATTTGCATACTCTACGCTGACAACTACGGGTGCGCCACCTAGCGGCCAGCGTCAGATTGCACCCTAAGATACGACGGCATAAGAGACTTATGCCAGTCGTTTCTTAGGCTACAGTCGGCGTATCTAGCTTTCAGAAAACAGAAAGTAGATACGCCGGCGCTACTTAGCAATTACGCTGCGTATCTATGGATACGCAGGCGTAATTGCTTTCTGAATCTACCCCAATGAAAATGAAATGTAGGATTAACCATGACAGTCTCGGGAATAACATGATTGGAACACTGCCGTGGTGTGATATTGTAACCTACAATGTGAAAAATTAACCAAACGTTCCGATAATACAAAGTATGAGCCGGACTAAGAATGTGACAACCCCATGAATTTGCACAGGCCGAGCAACCTGAGGCGTAGCAGGCAAATTAAAAAACGTAAACTCAGGCCTGATGAACCTGAAGTAATCGCATGAGAATATGAATACCATGAGAAACGTAACCGCATGAGAACATGAATCGCATGAGAAACATACATTGAAATAGCATACAGTCCCTGACTGAATACATACACTCACTGAGCTCGCAAAACTGACTACTGATCACATACACACTCCAACCAGAATCCTGAGACAGGGGGAGATAGAATGAGAAAGCTGATTGACAAGAGAGAGTCCGATAACTGCCAGTACCTAATATAGGGAAGGAAGGACGTACTCTCTCATCTATACTTGCTGTACTGGGGGGGGGGACCCCAGGCCCTCCGACCAGCCCCGAGAGTGACACACACACTGCCACCACCTGCCCACCATGCAGGAACACCCCCAAACAACCCCCTCCAGACACAGAGACTCATACCACAAATGAAAATGCTGCCCAATGTCCCGATATGCCCTGCTATGCAACACCCACCTGTAGACATGCCCCCTGTGAACCTTGCATGCTCCAGCAAACAACCATCCCCCACAACTCACCTCCCATCTTACCTACCTCTACCCAGTGGCCTCTCTCTAGCTGACCACCCATGCCGGCCACCGCAGGGGAAGCGTGAGCAAATGAAAGTCTCTAACTGGCGACCTACGGCAGACACGGGACATGTTACACATCATCAGAAGCTGGCGGCCCCTCACCCGCCCACATACCCCCCCGATACCTATGTCCATACGATTAGCGAAGAGGTGAGCTTCGCAGCAGCCACACATCCCCCTGGAAGTAAACCAGAAGTGATCTGTAACATGGGAGGTGTCATACGAGAGAACCGTCACCCTGAAAGGAGGATAGAGGGCAGGTTTAAATACCTCCCGACTCCTCCTACAAATTCAGGCTGACCTGCAGTCAGCCTTCCACTAAAGTGAGTGCCACACTATACACAAACAAATAAATAATGCATAAACAAATAAATAATGCATAAATATATAGACTTAATATAATAAATAAATGTAAGAGTCAAGCAAAGTCAGCATAGAATACGTGCAAAAAAATATATTATATATAATAATATAATACATACATAAATAAATATATATATATATATATATATATATATATATATATATATATATATATATAAAAGTCTCTGAGTGGTGGTCCTAAAAAACCAAGTGTTGAGAAATGCTTCAGTGTGCAAAGGACACCTCTTGTGACTTCTTAGCAGTTTACCTCACAGCTGTAGCTCTAAGGACCTGATAATTCTCAAGGGATACACATCCGATAATATAATCAGCCAGATGGTAGGAAACCCAAACCAGTGAGTATCTAGTTTAACTCTTACACCAGCTAGACTAAATGCCCAGCAGATATAGAGAAATTCTCTGAGTAGTGAATCCAGGAAACCAGCACACGTGTTGGGGGGTAAAAAACTCCAAAAGTGCACACACCTCCAGTGATGCCACGCAGCTTACCTCAAAGCTGTTTTAATGACAGCTTATAGCACCTCATGTAACACAGCAGATACTGCGATGAGCTCATATGCGGTCAGGGGAATCACTCTCTGATGATACCATATGGAAAGAAAAGGGATGTATATAATGTAACTCTGTTACCCCAAAGTAGACTCAGATGGTAAACGCACTACTGCACCCACATGGAACAATAAATAGCGGGCTTGTCCCCATGAGCGCCGAGCTCGCAAAAATCTTTATGTTCCTCTTAGATCTTTCCTACTCCCAGTGTACAGCAAAGCGTACTCGAAAGGGTGGCAGTATGGTCAAGGAAAAAAGGAAAGGAAGCACATTGCGTAATCCCATAAAAAATGGTTCACATTTATTGGTAAAGAACGGTAAAAAACACTCACATATATTTCAGCTATATGATCGGTGACACTTGCGAGCGCCATGACTCAAATGCCTGCTGTCAGAGTGCTGGGGTCTAGTGCTCCAATCCCGACGCGCATCGTCGGGATTGGAGGGGATAACACTAGATAGATACATTGCATAGTATTTATATGGTCTGCACAATTGGACGCCTGGCGGCCATTTTCTTGAAGCCCGCTGTACCTCAAGCATTATCCATTAGGACACAATGCAAATCACCATTTTGCCTTAGGCTCTAGCAATGCTATTGGATAAGGGCACTTCCGGGACTGGTGGCCGTGGGGCAAGCATACATAGTATATACAGGGACAGCCCTATGGAGCTAATAGGGAGACGACGAAAGGTATCAATAATAAAATATAAACAATATTAAAAACATTAAAACGAACGTTAAAATTGGTGTGTGGTGTAGTAGCACTGTAGTAGCGGCATAGTATCAGTGTGTAGTAGTGGTATAGTAGCACTGTAGTAGAGATGTAGTAGTGGTGTAATAGCAGTGTGTAGTAGCTGTGTAGTAGTGGTTTAGTAGGGGTGTAGTAGCAGTGTAATAGGAGTGTAGTAGCGGTGTATTAGCGGTGTAGTACTGGTGTAGTAGCGGTGTAATAGTAATGAAGTAGAGGTGTAGTAGTAGTGGTGTAGTAGAGGTGTAGTAGCGGTTAGTAGCTGTGTAGTAGTGATGAAGTAGTGGTGTAGTAGCAGTGTGTAGTAGCGGTGTAGTAGTGGTGTAGTAGTGATGTAGTAGCACTGTAGTAGTGGTGTAGTAGCAGTGTAGTAGTGGTGTAGTAGTGATGTAGTAGCACTGTAGTAGTGGTGTAGTAGCAGTGTAGTAGTGGTGTAGTGGGGGTGTAGTAGAAGTGTAGTAGCGGTTAGTAACTGTGTAGCAGTGATGAAGTAACGGTGTAGTAGCAGTGTGTAGTGAGTGAGTGAAAAACGTATATATAGCGCAACACATGCAAACTGAATCGCCTCTGGGCGCTGTATCCATTCTTGAGTGCAACCCCTTGACCTCAGAAGAGATGGGTTTAATCTTTCTCCTGCCAAGTGGTCCGACTCCGATCGAGTGTTGGTAGGCAGAGCGTTCCACAGTCGAGGTCCCTGGACTGCAAACCTTCGATCTCCTTTGGACTTGTATCTGGCTTTGCGTATCTGGAGGAGGTTTTGATTGGTGGATCGCAGAATGCGATTGGGGTTATGGGCTTTAATTTTTTTCGCATAGATATTGGGGGGCGTTTCCATTAATTTACTTATGCATTAGGCAGAGTGCCTTGAAAGTGATTCTGTCTTTTACTGGCAACCAATGAAGGGATCTCAGTGAAGGTGAGATTGATTCCCATGTTTTTTTGCCGGTCACTAATCGAGCGGCCGTATTTTGAACGACTTGCAGACGAGTGATTTGGTATTTGGGGAGTCCGAGATAGAGGGCATTTGCATAGTCCAGTCTGGAGTTGATAATTGTTCCCACCACAACGTCTTCTTTCGGAATAAAGGGGGTGAGTCTGCGTAATAGGCGCAGCAGATGGTGGGATCCGCTGACTACTGACCCTATTTGTGCATCCATTGTCATGTAGGTATCGAAAATGACTCAGAGACTTTTGACTTTGGCGCTGGGGGTGATGGATTGACCCAGAATGGGCGGGGGCGTCCATGTTGTTGCGGGATGATTTTTACGGTTGGCGTGAAACAGAAGATGTTCTGTTTTTGAACCGTTGAGTTTAAGATAACTCTTTGTCATCCAGTTTTCTATTAAAGAAAGGCATTTCTCTAGTCCAAGAGAATGATCCTTTTTGTTGCATAAGCGAAAATACAATTGTGTATCATCTGCCTAAGAGTGGTAAAGTAACTTCTGGTTACTGATGATTTCAAAAAGAGGGCGGAGATAGATATTGAACAGAACCGGCAACAAAGGGGAACCCTGAGGGACTCCCCATGATACCGTCCATTTTTCAGAAGTGAAAGGCCCCAATTTCACTATTTGTGATCGGTTTTCCAAGAAGAAGGAGAACCAAGCTAAATCACATTCCGTGACTCTGGCTACTTCAGCGAGCCGAGTCAGAAGTAGTACATGGTCTACAGTGTCGAAGGCAGCGCTCAGGTCCAACAGTACCAGGAGACAAGATTCTCCTTCGTCTGCGGCCTCTAGAGTGTCATCCTATATTTTAAGCAGCACTGTTTCTGTTCCGTGACCAGGACGGAAACCCGATTGAAACAGATCGAGTAATTTATGAGTGTCTAAATGATGTTGTAGCTGTTGTACAACTTATTTCTCCATTATCTTGGAGAAGACATTTAGGGCTGTTATGGGTCGACGGTTGTTTGGACCTTTGGGGTCGAGGGTGTTTTTTTTTTAGAATCGGTTTGATTATACCTTGTTTCAGCAAGGTGGGCACCGTGCCCTCCTTGAATGATTGGTTTAAGAGCTGCGAGATAGCTGGTGCCAAAATATCGGCACACTCTTTCAGCAGTTTGGTGGGGATGATATCATTGGGCGCTGTGCTATTACGCAGAGTACCGATGATATTTTTGGTGGCCTCGATGGAAGTGGGTTTTAGGGAGAAATTCTTTGATTGTGGTGGTTTTGAGTGAGTGTTTGGTTTGAGCTTTGGGGAGGGGTTGATGAGAGGTCTATTTTGCTGAATGCTTACACGGATTCCTTCAATTTTATTAATGAAACTAGCTGAATACCCGGCGTTGCCCGGTCTTCCTATCTTAACCTTTTGGGGAGGAAAATCATAGTATTTCTGGTCGTCCTACGGCGGCACACAATGGGTTAAGCTTTCCATCTAACCCCTGGAGGAAAGAAAACTTAAACAAGCAGTGAGACAAGTTTAAATTGATTAATTGAACACAGCAAGACTACCTGTCCTGCCCCTATAAATTCCCCCCAAGAACACACACAGGCGTATTTTATTTTTCTTCCTACCTACAGATGAAGAATTTGTGAGGCAAGTGCTCACACCCGGTGCTTCTGGGTTGCTGAGCGTAGGGGCGGCCGTATACCGGATGCTATCTCCGGTCCCTCAGCCTGCACCCCGACATCCCTCGGTCCGGTATAGGAAGCCGCCATGTTTTCAAGTCGAAAAGACCGGTACGAGATGGACACCGAGGGTGTATACACGCCGCAGTACCGGAAGTCTCCGGAAAGGTCGGCGCAGTGTTATGACGCACTTCCGGGAGTGCCGGAGTTCGCGTCAGCAATGGGGACCACAAGCGGAGGAACATGGCTGCAAGGTAAATTACAATTTCGCTTCCACTGATAGTTTGATGTACGGGCAGCCGGAATTGTTTGTGTGGGATCCCAGGGCCTCCCTCTATCCGTGTCATTTCCTGTTTTGGGGCCTTTTCTGACTGGTGGGATCTGCAATCGCTGCACTCAGCCTAGGCAGCAGATCCCTTGGCCGGTCAGAGGTAAGACACTGTCTGAGGTTTGTCTCTCTATGTTCTTTTTCTGCAATTGTATTACAGAAGTGGGGGCCTTTCTCTGTTTGTTTTCCAGGTGGCTCCCTCTGGTAAAGCTACAAGAAAGTCTAGACATAATATGTGCAGCAAATGTGAACAACCTTTGCCAGAATCATATACTAGAGACACCTGTGAAACTTGCTTGAATCAATCAGATAGAGGGCAGACCAATGCTTTCCTAGCCTGGTTTAAGGATGAGATGTGTAGTACCTTTAAAGAACTTAAAGACTCCCTGGGGCAAAGGAAAAGAAAGAGGGTTCCCAGAGATGTGTCCCCTGCTGCATCCAACACTTCTGGGGAATCTTCTGCCTCTTCATCCAGTCCGGAAGTATTATTCGACGATTTGGATGATGATTTATACTTATTGCCCAGGGATAAGTTTCCCAAATTACTCTCTGCAGTAAAGGACACTATAGAATCTTCTAAAGACGTGTCAGCCAGACCAAAGAAGGATCAGTTGTACTACTTTCCACAGATCCTGGATATGAGATTGCCTTCTCACCCTATTTTAAATGACTGGTTTAAGAAGGACTGGGCCAACCCTGATAGAAGGTCTGACGTGGGGGCCCGCTTTAAAACTACATATAGGTTGGACCCCAAATGTTCATCCGAATGGGAGAATCCACCTAAGCTTGATCTGGCGGCTGCCCGGATGGTTAAAAAATCTCTATTTCCCTCAGACGAATCCTCCAAATTGTCCGACCCATTAGAGCGCAAGGCAGATGGCCTGGCTAAAAATAACTACCTAGCCGCAGCTTCCGCTTCCAAGCTATCGGCATCCTCAGTTCCTGTAGCTAGAGCTCTTAGGATCTGGCTGAGCCAATTATCTCTGGATATAGAAGAGGGAGTGTCCAGGGACTCTTTGCTGAAAGGGGTTGACATGATGAAGTCTGGTGCGGAATTTTTGTGTGATGCACCTGTGGATATTCTGAAGTTTTCGTCCAGATCCCTCGCTTTGTCCAACGCAACCAGGAGAGCGCTTTGGATAAAGCAGTGGACGGGTGACATGCCATCCAAGTTTAGTTTCATCAACATGCCTTTTCATCCTTCTTCTATGTTTGGTCCTCATCTAAAAGATATTCTCAAATCTTACAATGAGGAAAAAGACGCTGCTTTTCCCTTAGAGAAGAAAAAGTCTAATAAGCCATTTTTTGGGAGATCCAGATACTCCCCAAGAAGGAACTATTCCTTTCGGGGCAGAAGATCCTACTATAAAAAAAGGCAGGATCCGGCGACAGCCAAGAAGCAGCCCTTTAATAAACCCAAGGAATCTTGATGCCATCAGCACCTCTCCTCCAGTGGGGGGCAGGCTGAGGTTTTTTTCTCAGGTCTGGCGAAAGACGTCATCGGACTCTCTGGAGCTGAGTTCTTTCCCACCTCAGAAGTTCATGCTCAACAAACCCTCCAATCCAGTAGTTCTAGAGTTAGTAGAAGACTTCATAAGAAAGCACGCTCTAGAAAGAGTTCCAGATCAAGAGAAATTCCAAGGTCTCTACTCCCCGATATTTCCGGTACCCAAAGCCTCGGGAGGATGGAGGCTAGTAATAGACCTGTCTTATCTAAATCAGTTTTTTGTCAAACACAAATTCAGAATGGAGTCAATTCGGTCTGCCATCGCAAACGTGGAAAGAGGAGACTTCCTAGCGTCAGTCGACCTTCAGGATGCATACTTGCATATCCCTATCCTCAGAGCACACAGGAAATATCTTCGGATCGCTCTCCTCCTCGATCACCAGATTCTCCATTTTCAATTCACATGCCTTCCATTTGGCATCACCTCGGCGCCTCGGGTTTTTACGAAAGTGGTGGTGGTCCTGACTGCGGCTCTGCGGTTACAGGGGATATGTGTTACTCCCTATCTAGACGACTGGCTAGTCAGGGCCCCCTCAGAAGCCGTCTTGAAGCAACATCTTCACAAGACTCTTCAAATGCTAGATACCCACGGGTTCTTAGTGAACCTGAAAAAGTCTTCTCTGGACCCTACTCCAGTCATTTCCTACCTCGGGTTCACGATAGACACCTTTCTAATGAAGTTGTCCCTCTCAGATCAGAGGACTACCAATCTCCAACGGGCGGTGCAAGGTCTCCTGCAAACCGATCACTGCTCAGTGAGGAAAGCGATGAGAATACTAGGAATGATGACATCATCCTTAGAAGCTGTTCCATGGGCCAGGGCTCATTTCAGGATGCTACAAAACTGCATTTTGACCCAGTGGGACAAGAGCCGAGACTCTTTGGAGAGGAATATCAACATTTCTCTTCCAGTGAAGAAAGATCTCCTGTGGTGGTTGCACCCTCAACGCTTCCTACAGGGCAGATCTCTCAAAACTCAGATTCAGACGGTCCTCACCTCGGATGCCTCAGGCTCAGCCTGGGGTGCCCATGTAGAGGATCATTGGGTACAAGAAGCCTGGTCACAGAAGGAGCTTCAAATGTCATCGAATTTGAAAGAGCTCACGGCGATCAGGAAAACGCTCATCCATTTCAAGTCCAAGGTTCTCCACAAGGCTGTTCAGGTACAATCAGACAACTTAGCTGCAGTGTTCTACCTGAACAAACAGGGGGGAACACGAAGCCCCTCCATGCAGAAGGAATGTGCCCTCATCATGCGCTGGGTGGAGGAGAACCTCCTTTCCCTATCGGCCATCCACATCAGAGGAGTGGACAATGTGAGAGCGGATTGGCTCAGCAGGAATTCGATCTGCCCGGGAGAGTGGGAGCTGAACCCTCTGGTCTTCAGGAAGATCACGTCCATGTGGGGTCTGCCAGATTTGGATGCTATGGCCAACTCTCGGAACAAGAAGCTTCTCCAGTTCTGCTCCCTATCCAGAGTGGTGTCAATAAACTGGAAGAAGTTTTTCGTCTATATCTTTCCCCCGATTCCGATGATCCCGAAAGTGCTGCAGAAAATTTGGGACGAGAAGGTGAGGGCAATAGCAATCCTGCCATTTTGGCCCAGGAGGGCATGGTTCCCGCTAGCCTTGAATATGGCAAAGAATCAGGTCTGGAAATTACCCATCCAGAAGGACCTTCTTCTTCAATCGGAGATGCTCCATCCAGACCTCGGGAAACACCAGCTTGCGGCATGGAATTTGAACTCAGAGCCTTGACGGCTCAAGGCCTATCTCAGGCCTACCCTTCTAGCCTCTAGGAAGCCTGCTACCTTGAAGGTCTACAATAGAGTGTGGACCCTCTACTCGGCCTGGTGCGCCAGGAATTCATCTTCTCCTGAGCAAGTGGCGTCTCTCTTGCAGTTCTTACAAGAGGGCTTCCAAAAGGGTCTGAAGCCGAACACTCTGAGGGTACAGCTGACCGCCATTAACTCCTGCCTGAACGGAATATTTTCAAAAACACCTCTCGTCAGCAGGTTTTTCAGAGCAATTATTAAATTACGACCATCCTTCCATAAGCCATTACCAGCTTGGAGCTTACCTTTAGTGCTAAAAAGGCTAACATCACCTCCCTTCGAGCCTCTGGAGAGTTCATCCTTAAGGTTCCTCACTTTCAAATGTATCTTTCTGGTAGCAATTACATCTGCCAGAAGAATAAGTGAGCTTCAGGCCCTGTCATCCAAAGAACCCTATCTCAGGTTCCTTTCGGATGCAGTTGTTCTAAGAACTATGCCGGGTTTCCTTCCCAAGGTCTCCACGTCCACGAATGTCAATCAGGAAATTGTTTTGCCTGTGTTTGAAGATGATTCTGAGGATGACCTACACCTTTTGGATGTAAAGAGAACCATATCTACTTACTTACAGAGAACCTCGGAGTTCAGACAGTCTGAGGCCCTGTTCCTACAGTTCCAAGGGCCAAACAAGGGGAAAAAAGCGAGTAAATCTTCGCTAGCAAGATGGATAAGAGACACCATCAAACATTGTTATTTTCTGGAAGACAGAGAATCCCCTCTTCTTTTGAAAGCTCACTCTACAAGGTCTACAGCTGCGTCTTGGACTGAGAGGTATCATGTTCCAATGGACCAGATCTGTAAGGCGGCTACGTGGGCTTCACCGAACACGTTCATAAAACACTACAGAATCGATGTAGTATCGTCCGAGGGATCGGCCTTTTGCTCGAGAGTGCTTCAGGGTGCCTTAAAACATTGATGTCCCCCCCTTTCTTTCTTGCACTGCTTTGCAAATCCCATTGTGTGCCGCCGTAGGACGACCAGGAATAGGAAAATGTATTCTTACCTGAAATTTTCTTTTCCTGTAGTCCGTAGGCGGCACAGGTTTTCCCTCCCATTAAAATGACTATATTGCTGCATAAGATACGTCTGTGTGTGTTCTTGGGGGGAATTTATAGGGGTAGGACAGGTAGTCTTGCTGTGTTCAATTAATCAATTTAAACTTGTCTCACTGCTTGTTTAAGTTTTCTTCCTCCAGGGGTTAGATGGAAAGCTTAACCCATTGTGTGCCGCCTACGGACTACAGGAAAAGAAAATTTCAGGTAAGAATAAATTTTCCTAATATAAATATACCCATCTTTTATATAAGGGTGTAGGGAAGGGTTAATTTAACTGTCATATATTTTTATTTGGCATATAAGTAATATGTGTACCAGGTATTATTGAAATATCTCCAGGCGTACAGAAGTTATGTGGGAACATACATTTCCCATTGATTTGCATGGGACTTTAAACAAAAACCCAGACCCTCACAAATGGGGGTAGTTAAGGGATAAATTAACTATCCTATAGTTTAAGTGGACATATAAGTAACATGTGACCAAGTGTTATCGAAATATGTACAGCCGTTTGGAAGTTATGAAGTAACATGTATTTCCCATAGAGTTGAATGGGACTATAAAGAAAAACCCCGACCATGGCAAATGGGGGTGGGTAAGGGTTAAACCACCTATCCTATGTTTCTTGCTGACATATAAGTAACATGTGTGCCAAGTTTCATGTTAATATCTTTAGCCGTTTGGACGTAATGCTGGAACATACATACATACATACATACATACATACATACACACGTTGAGTTTTATATATATAGATAATCCGATAATTCACTGCAAAATTCTTGTGAGTTGGAATCGGGGGCCTCTAAACAAGCTGAGTAACCAGCTTGAAGAGTTCGCGGGGGCGGTTTTGGGCATTTGTGATGATGTTGGAGATATGATTTTTTTTTGGCCATAAAGATTTCTTTATGGTATTTCTTGGTG
Source organism: Rana temporaria (assembly GCF_905171775.1). Classification (NCBI taxonomy): domain Eukaryota; kingdom Metazoa; phylum Chordata; class Amphibia; order Anura; family Ranidae; genus Rana; species Rana temporaria. Next base: position 71,215,462 of record NC_053495.1, read on the forward strand.
ATTATTTTATAAGTGGTGTGGTTTACCTCCGAAGAGCTTCTTCTCCAAGCAGCTTCTGCTCTTCTACGCTCTTGCTTTAGCAACGACAGCTGGTTATTAAACCAGCTGGAGTTGTTTTTCCTGATGCAAGTTTTGCGTTTTGGTGCTACTAAGTCGGCTGACTGCAGTAGAGCCTTGTTGATGGCGTAGAGAGTTTTTGTGGCCGTTTGCTGTTGTTGGATAGTTTTTATTTTGTTCCCTAGTGTTGTTTTGAAGAGTTCCGAGTGGAGCTTCTTCTGAGATCTAGTCCAGTGAGTTGTCACCGGTTGTAGCTTATTTTTTGAGCGGGCGTTTTTGGTAATTGTGAATTTAATCGCATGGTGATCGGTCCATGGTTGCGGCTCATTTTCCAAGACGTCTATTTCCAGATCTTGTTTGAAAATGAGATCAAGCGTATGACCTGAGGTATGAGTGGGCCCGTGTACTGTTTGCCCATAGGTTGAAATCCCCAAGCAGCAAGAGGTGTTTGATGCTTAGGGTATAGGTGGAGAAGACAAGAGAAGATGCGTCTTTGGACCAGGTGGTCTATAGCAAAGTAGAATATAGACAGTGTCTTGGGGATTTGTTTGCAGTTGCAGAGTGAGGGTTTCCATGAATGGCAGCGAGTTTTAAAGGACTGGTTTGGTGATCGAGAGATGAATCTTATGGATCACCGCCAGGCCTCCCCCTCTTTGCCCCACTCTGTTTTGCGTTTGAATACGGTAATTAGCTGGCACCAATTCACCCAGAATGGTGTTACAGTCGGCTGTAAGCCAGCTTTCTGTGATAAAGAGGCAGTCTAAGTCGTATTGTAGGATTAAATCATGGATTTCTTGTCGGTGTTTTACTGCCGATCTTGTGTTGACCAAAACGCATGATATGTGCTTAGGCTGGGGTGAATGGGTATAATGTTTGATTGTCGATCGTCGATAGATTCTTAACAGTTGCATACTCCTTAGAGCTTTTATGGTGACCTCTGATAATATTGAGGCAAATGGTTTTAGATCCCGGATGGTTTCTGCGGTGTATTTCAGATTCGCCATAGTCGCAGAAATGTGGGGAGAGTGGTGTAGATCGGGGGGGTATTTGATGGTTTATTGGGAGGAAGATTTCCAAGTGGGCCTCCACTTGCTAAAATCCTTCCCTCCCTGTTGATCCAGAGGAAGGCGAAAAACCCCGGTCGTGCTGAGCCAATCTGCAGCGGTCGGGGAAAAAATTCCTTCCTGATCCCTCAACGGGCGATCGAGCAAAGCCTGGATCAAGTGGTGGGTGTCCCTAGCTTTTTAGCTGCAGGAGCTAAAGGAGGGGGGGCTTGGGGTATGCGTACCCCAGCAATGGGGTTACGGAGGGTGAGTGGGGGTGATTGCAATGGGTGACACTATTGTTTGGGTGTAGCAAGATGGCGCCGACCGGGAACTAGGCCTGAGCCGGTGGCTGGGGTTCTGGGGGGGCGAGGTAAGGTGGTGGCGACCCTCCTGGGGCCTCGGGAAGATGGTGAAGGCCTTAGTGATGAATTGGTGGGTTTGGTGATGTTTTAGGGCAAGCAGGGAACTTTCCAAGCTGTGGGCGCCGCGAATTGTCCGGGCCGTGGCTTGCGGTGGCGGGGAAGAGGTGTGGAGCTACTGCGGGTGCGCCTAGGGGATGTGGGGGAGTACCTGGGGGGTGCGGGGAAGGCCGGTACCTCAAGAATGTTGCTCCGGTTTTGTTAGGCCACCGTCGCGGCTTATCCTGAAAAGGACAGCCCCGGACTGTCCTAGAGGCGGAGGATGGAGGTGAGGAAAAAAGCAGCCTTACCTGTGAGGCTGCTGGGCAGGGGAGGCAGGGAGGCCTGCGGGAAGAGGCGGCGGCGGAGGGGAGGGGAAGCCCACGGTATTCGGCCGACGGTGATTGTATCGGGGGCTGCAGCAGAGAGCTGGGAAGACCCTGCCTGGTTGCACTGTCCCTGGGGAGAGCCGACTCGTTTGAGAGCGTCCTGCTCTCACTGCCCTAGGGTGAGCAGACTAAGATGAGAGCGTCTGCTGCACCGCTGAACTTGGAGTGATCTGATCGTGCTGCTGTAGTAGTGGTGTAATAACACTGTAGTAGCAGTGTGTAGTAGCTGTGTAGTAGCGGTGTAGTAGAGGTGTAGTAGTACTACACCTCTACTACACCACTACTACACCGCTACTACACACTGCTACTACAGTGTTATTACACCACTACTACACACTGCTACTACACCGCTACTTCATTACTGCTACACAGTTACTAACCGCTACTACACTTCTACTACACCACCACTACACCACTACGTCATTACTACTACACTGCTACTACACCACTACTACATCACTACTACACCTCTATTACACACTGCTGCTACACCGCTACTTCATCACTACTACACAGCTACTAACCGCTACTACACCTCTACTACACAGCTACTACACTGCTACTACATCGCTACTACACCACTACTACACCAGTACTACACCGCTACTACACCAGTACTACACTGCTACTACACCTCTACTTCATTACTATTACACCGCTACTACACTGCTATTACACCGCTACTACACTGCTAATACACCGCTACTACACTCCAACTACACCGCTACTACACTCCTATTACACTGCTACTACACTCCTATTACACTGCTACTACACCCCTACTAAACCACTACTACACAGCTACTACACCACTACTACACCTCTACTACACACTGCTATTACACCACTACTACATCTCTACTACACCGCTACTACAGTGCTACTATACCACTACTACACACTGCTACTACACTGCTACTACACCGCTACTACAGTGCTACTACACCACACACCAATTTTAAAATTTGTTTTAATGTTTTTTATATTTGTAATATTTTATTATTGATACCTTTCGTCGTCTCCCTATTAGCTCCATAGGGCTGTCCCTGTATATACTATGTATGCTTGCCCCACGGCCGCCAGTGCCCTTATCCAATAGCATTGCTGGGATACTTGTATCTGCTCAGTAGAGCCTAAGACAAAATGGCGATTTGCATTGTGTCCTAATGGATAATGCTTGAGGTACAGCGGGCTTCAAGAAAATGGCCGCCAGGCGTCCAATTGTGCAGACCATATAAATACTATGCAATGTATCTATCTAGTGTTATCCCCTCCAATCCCGACGATGCGCGTCGGGATTGGAGCACTAGACCCCAGCACTCTGACAGCAGGCATTTGAGTCATGGCGCTTGCAAGTGTCACCGATCATATAGCTGAAATATATGTGAGTGTTTTTTACCGTTCTTTACCAATAAATGTGAACCATTTTTTATGGGATTACGCGATGTGCTTCCTTTCCTTTTTTCCTTGACCATACTGCCACCCTTTCGAGTACGCTTTGCTGTACACTGGGAGTAGGAAAGATCTAAGAGGAACATAAAGATTTTTGCGAGCTCGGCGCTCGTGGGGACAAGCCCGCTATTTATTGTTCCATGTGGGTGCAGTAGTGCGTTTACCATCTGAGTCTACTTTGGGGTAACAGAGTTACATTATATACATCCCTTTTCTTTCCATATGGTATCATCAGAGAGTGATTCCCCTGACCGCATATGAGCTCATCGCAGTATCTGCTGTGTTACATGAGGTGCTATAAGCTGTCATTAAAACAGCTTTGAGGTAAGCTGCTTGGCATCACTGGAGGTGTGTGCACTTTTGGAGTTTTTTACCCCCCAAAACGTGTGCTGGTTTCCTGGATTCACTACTCAGAGAATCTCTCTATATCTGCTGGGCATTTAGTCTAGCTGGTGTAAGAGTTAAACTAGATACTCACTGGTTTGGGTTTCCTACCATCTGGCTGATTATATTATCGGATGTGTATCCCTTGAGAATTATCAGGTCCTTAGAGCTACAGCTGTGAGGTAAACTGCTAAGAAGTCACAAGAGGTGTCCTTTGCACACTGAAGCATTTCTCAACACTTGGTTTTTTGGGACCACCACTCAGAGACTTTCCTATATATATATATATATATATATATATATATATATATATATATATATATATATATATATATATATTTATTTATGTATTATATTATTATATATAATATATATTTTTGCACGTATTCTATGCTGACTTTGCTTGACTCTTACATTTATTTATTATATTAAAGAGGAGTTCCACCCTAAAAATTGACCTCCGCTTAACATGCCACATTACATGCCACATTTAGCATGTAATTTTTTTGGGGGGGGAGTGGGGGCTTCAGGAGAAGGGGACTTCCTGTCCCACTTCCTCCTTCCGCCGAGGGGCTGCAAAGGCTATACGTAATATCGCCTTTTGGCAGCCCCTCCCTGTAGGCGATCGCCTAGGACACGTGACATGTCCTAGGCGATCACCTGTCCAATCAAACAGCGCCGGGCCGCGCGCGCATGCGCAGTGCCGCTCGCGCATGCGCAGTGGGTGCCCGGCCGTGAAGCCGAAAGCTGTCATGGCCGGGTGCCCACAGTGACAATGAAGACGCCGGCCGGGGAGAGGGGGAGAGGAGCGGAGCCCCGGCCGGCGCGTCGCTGGAACGTGGAACAGGTAAGTGTCAGTTTATTAAAAGCCAGCAGCTATACTTTTAATAAACTTAAAAAATGGGTGGAAAACCCCTTTAAGTCTATATATTTATGCATTATTTATTTGTTTGTGTATAGTGTGGCACTCACTTTATTGTAATTTATGTTTTTCTGTGATATTTGTTTCACTTATCCAGGCAGAGATCTGAAATATTTGGTAGTCTATATAGACACTTTTTTATGCATATATAGAGTGTATTATAGTCACATTATCTATCTCCTTTCCCCTTCCCCCTTGTCTCTGTTACACAGCGCAGACAACATCACCTTTTTTCATTTGACACATTTTTTTCTATTTAGGATAGATCACTAGGTCTCTGCAGCAGTGTCCCCTTTAGCTTAAACACCGCCCCAGTTTCACTTAGTAGGATCTTCTGACAGCGCGGGAGTACCTCTTGTCTTTACAATGCACTGCGATGCCGCAGTAAATTATGGGCTGTGAAAAGCAACTCGAATTTGGCGCAAACGGCCCAAAATGTTCGTAATTCGGCGAACGACTGAACATACGATATTCGAGTCGAACATGAGTTTGACTCAAATACAAAGCTCATAATATGTTCAAAATTGAGTCTGACTTCAAAATGGACTGGGAGTTAAACCCACAGTCATGTTCATTTAAGATGATGGAGGCTCTTTGTCAAAACTATGGTGTGGAGAACCTCTTGAGGGGGGAGGGGGCGAGCAGGAGTGTCAGGACACTCTCTACTTTGCAGATAGAGAAAGGAGCTGTGAATTAGTGGGCATCCTTACACTCCTGCTCGCCCCCTCCCCCCTCAAGAGGCTTTCTCCACACCGGGGAGAAAGCCTTGCATTACTGTGTGGAGTTACAGACAGAAAAACAGGAAGTGAGGATTTCTCAGAAGAAATAAGGACATTTAAAAGCAAAATGGAAGGATGAGGTAAGTGAAGGAGGACTGCACTAAGGTAAAGGAAGCTATTTAGGGGAAAAAATTACCTTTACAACCCCTTTAATGATCTCATGGAACTATGGAAAGAAGGAAATCCATTTAATGATCCTATGGAGGAAACTTCGTCTGACCCCTTTGATTCCAACTGAGAAAATGTTTCCCCCACCCAATTTGTACAAACCAAAGACCTTTCCCACCCTGCAATGTAACCCCAATATTTGGGCTTTCACCCAACAGGTCACCAGAGAATTGCAAAATACTAAGTGGAATAAATCCAGGGGACGATTCAATCTTAAACCATCCTATCGTCAGGCTTTACTATCTCTGAAACGAAATGAGCACATCGTTATCAAACCCTCCGATAAAGGGGGAAACATCGTTGTAATGGATGTTCAAAATTATAAACAGATGGTAATGGATCTCCTCTTGAATAGAAGCTGGTATCGTTCCATTCCTTTTTGCACAAGTTAAGTATGCTGAGTCGAAATATTGCCTACTTATTATTCGTGCGTTTTATGAAAATTTCATAGACAAAAAAACTTGCGATATTCTCACTGTAGAAAAACCCAGACTTCCCACCCTGTATGCATTGCCAAAAGTTCAAAAAAAATTAGACTGTCCTCCTGGCAGACCTATTGTGTCAGGAAATGGCTGTCTAACGGAGTCAGCAAGCAAGCTGGTGGATGATTACCTTAGACCTCATGTTGCCTCTTTAAAGAGTCACTAAAGGAAAATTTTTTATTGGTTTAAAATATAGTCTTCACACATATGTGAACGAAAAACGTCATAATTATTGTTTAAAATCTTGCTGTACCTGTTTAAAAGGACATTCATTGTATCTTCCGTCCGTCCTAGCTTATCTTTCCCCTGACATGCTGGTTTTGCGGTGCGCGTTCTTGTTCTAAACATCACCGCCTAATGGGAACTACAGTTCCCATTAGGCTTAGCGGTTCGCGCATGTGCAGAAGCGATTTTTTAGTTTCCAAGTGTGGATGAGAACGAGCAAAGTTCTCATGCACACTTTAGCAGCACTCCGCCCAAACCACCCCCAGTATACACCCCTTCCCGCCCCTCTGCCTATACACATTAGTATCTCCTCCCTCCTCCCACACATATTCCCGCCCCTCTGCCTATACACATTAGTATCTCCTCCCTCCTCCCACACATATTCCCGCCCCTCTGCCTATACACATTAGTATCTCCTCCCTCCTCCCACACATATTCCCGCCCCTCTGCCTATACACATTAGTATCTCCTCCCTCCTCCCACACATATTCCCGCCCCCAGAGCTTTTTTTCTCAGAAAATAGGTGCAGGAACTCAACCACGACCCCGTTCAGATTTCACAAACAGTAGAAGGGTCTTAAAGGGGTATTAAATACCAGAATTGCATTACATACAGACAGGGCCGGACTTACCATTGGCCTTGACTGGGCTCAAGCCCAGGGGCCCCACCCAATAGGGGGCCCCCTTTAAAAAAAAAAAAAAAAAATTTTTTTTTTTTTTTTTTTTTTTTTTTTTTTAGGGGTCCGGAGGTCCCCAGAGGCCCCCAGGGCCCCGGACGGCAACCCCCCTTTTTTTTATTTATTTTTTGTAAAAAAATGTTTTTTTTTATATATTTTTTATTTTTATATATATTATATATATATATATATATATATATATATATATATATATATATATATATATATATATATATATTTTTTTTATTATTATTATTAAAGGGCCCAGGGGTCTCCAGGGCCCCGGATGGCAACCCCCCTTTTTTTTATTTATTTTTTGTAAAAAAAAAAAATTTTTATATATTTTTTATTTTTATATATATAATATATATATATATATGTATATATATATATATATATATTTATTTTATTATTATTATTAAAGGGCCCAGGGGTCTCCAGGGCCCCCGGATGGCAACCCACCTTTTTTATTTTTTTATAAAAAAAATTACATTTTTTTTTATATATATATATATATTTTTTTATTAAAGGGCTCAGAGGTCCCCAGGGCCCCATGTGGCAACCCCCCCCTTTTTATTTTTTTTATAAATGTTTATTTTTTTATTTTTGTTTATTTTTTTATTTTTTATTAAAAGGCCCAGAGGTTCCCAGGGGCCCAGAGGTCCCCAGGGCCCCCGGGTTTGGCAACCTCCCTTTTTTTATGTATTTTTTATAAATGTTTTTTTTTTTTATTATTAAAGGGCCCAGAGGTTTATTTTTTCTTTTTATTAAAAGGCCCAGAGGTCCCCAGTGCCCCGGATGGCTACATATATTTATATATATTTGTTTTCTTCTTTATTTCTTCTTTTTTTTGTAAAGGCCCCCCCGCTTCTCAATTTGCGGCAGCCCCCACGCTTCTCAATTTCAGGCGGCAGTACCCCCACCCCCCTAGGTTCTCTGCTTCAGGGGGCCCATGCCTTAAGCTGTGCAAGGGGCCCCAAAATTCCTGATGGCGGCCCTGCGCATACCTCCCAACACGCACGGATTCTGTGGGACTTTCCCGCACAGACAGCTTCTTCCCGCAGTCCCGCAAAAGGGTTAATTTTCCCGCACTGCAAGAGGAGGCAGCACGGAAGCAGGAGGAACCGGAGTGGTGTGTGGAGGACTGTGGCTGCTGAAGGGAAGAAAGCCGAGAGCCGGGCTAATGACAGTCTGTGGCCCCGGCTGTTGGCACAGGTGAGAGGCACTCCCCCCCTCAACCCCTCAACAACTGCAAAATCCCCCCCCGCTCAACAACTTTAATGCGCTCCCCCCCGCTCAACAACTTCAATTCGCCCCCCCCCCCCGCTCAACAACTTCGATCCCCCCCAATTCTCGGCTCCAGGGGGCCCCTTCAACACTCAAGCCCAGGGGCCCCCACCACCCTAAGTCCTGCCCTGCATACAGAGTGCAGAGCTCAGGGGGTTACACACAGAGTACAGAGCTGTCACTTGTAAACACAGAAACCAGACTTCTGTGTTTACAAGTGATTGTGGTGAGAAGGCACCAAAGGGTCTGAGCCAAAGGTGGTGGAACTGAGTTCCCCCAAGTTCCCCCTGAAAAAAAGCCCTGCCCGCCCCTCTGCCTATACACATTCGATTCTCCTCCCTCCTCCCACACATATTCCCGCCCCTCTGCCTATACACATTCGATTCTCCTCCCTCCTCCCACACATATTCCCGCCCCTCTGCCTATACACATTCGATTCTCCTCTCTCCTCCCACACATATTCCCGCCTCCTCCAGCCCACTAACCTTCCTCCAAGTTTACAGAATGGTGTCTGTGTTACATGCAGGTGATCCAGCTCTTTTATGTGCTGCATAACAATACCAGTCTGCCTGTCATTACCCACAAACAATACCAGTCTGCCTGGCTGTCATTACCCACAAACAATACCAGTCTGCCTGGCTGTCATTACCCACAAACAATACCAATCTGCCTGGCTGTCATTACCCACAAACAATACCAGTCTGCCTGGCTGTCATTACCCACAAACAATACCAGTCTGCCTGGCTGTCATTACCCACAAACAATACCAGTCTGCCTGGCTGTCATTACCCACAAACAATACCAATCTGCCTGGCTGTCATTACCCACAAACAATACCAGTCTGCCTGGCTGTCATTACCAAAAATACCAGTCTGCCTGGCTGTCACTACTAACAATACCAGTCTGCCTGGCTGTCACTACTAACAATACCAGTCTGCCTGGCTGTCACTACTAACAATACCAGTCTGCCTGGCTGTCACTACTAACAATACCAGTCTGCCTGGCTGTCATTACCAACAATACCAGTCTGCTTGGCTGTCATTACCCACAAACAATACCAGTCTGCCTGGCTGTCATTACCCACAAACAATACCAGTCTGCCTGGCTGTCATTACCCACAAACAATACCAGTCTGCCTGGCTGTCACTGCGAACAATACCAGTCTGCCTGGCTGTCATTACCAAAAATACCAGTCTGCCTGGCTGTCATTACCAAAAATACCAGTCTGCCTGGCTGTCACTACTAACAATACCAGTCTGCCTGGCTGTCATTACCAACAATACCAGTCTGCCTGGCTGTCATTACCAACAATACCAGTCTGCCTGGCTGTCACTGCGAACAATACCAGTCTGCCTGGCTGTCATTACCAACAATACCAGTCTGCCTGGCTGTCACTACTAACAATACCAGTCTGCCTGGCTGTCATTACCAACAATACCAGTCTGCCTGGCTGTCATTACCAACAATACCAGTCTGCCTGGCTGTCATTACCAACAATACCAGTCTGCCTGGCTGTCACTACCAAGTCCGCAGTCTCTGTCCTCCACCTCCTGTACCATGTCCGCTGTCCCTGTCCTCCACCTCCTGTACCTTGTCCGCAGTCTCTGTCCTCCACCTCCTGTACCATGTCCGCTGTCCCTGTCCTCCACCTCCTGTACCTTGTCCGCAGTCTCTGTCCTCCACCTCCTGTACCTTGTCCGCAGTCTCTGTCCTCCACCTCCTGTACCTTGTCCGCAGTCTCTGTCCTCCACCTCCTGTACCTTGTCCGCAGTCTCTGTCCTCCACCTCCTGTACCATGTCCGCTGTCTCTGTCCTCCACCTCCAGTACCATGTCCGCTGTCCCTGTCCTCCACCTCCTGTACCTTGTCCGCAGTCTCTGTCCTCCACCTCCTGTACCATGTCCGCTGTCCCTGTCCTCCACCTCCTGTATCATGTCCGCTGTCCCTGTCCTCCACCTCCTGTACCATGTCCGCTGTCTCTGTCCTCCACCTCCTGTATCATGTCCGCTGTCTCTGTCCTCCACCTCCAGTACCTTGTCCGCAGTCTCTGTCCTCCACCTCCTGTACCATGTCCGCAGTCTCTGTCCTCCACCTCCTGTACCATGTCCGCAGTCTCTGTCCTCCACCTCCTGTACCATGTCCGCAGTCCCTGTCCTCCACTTCCTGTACCATGTCCGCAGTCCCTGTCCTCCACCTCCTGTACCATGTCCGCAGTCTCTGTCCTCCACCTCCTGTACCATGTCCGCTGTCCCTGTCCTCCACCTCCTGCACCTTGTCCGCTGTCCCTGTCCTCCACCTCCTGTATCATGTCCGCTGTCTCTGTCCTCCACCTCCAGTACCATGTCCGCAGTCTCTGTCCTCCACCTCCTGTACCTTGTCCGCTGTCCCTGTCCTCCACCTCCAGTACCATGTCCGCTGTCCCTGTCCTCCACCTCCAGTACCATGTCCGCTGTCCCTGTCCTCCACCTCCAGTACCATGTCTGCTGTCCCTGTCCTCCACCTCCAGTACCATGTCCGCTGTCCCTGTCCTCCACCTCCAGTACCATGTCCGCTGTCTCTGTCCTCCACCTCCTGTACCATGTCCGCTGTCCCTGTCCTCCACCTCCAGTACCATGTCCGCTGTCTCTGTCCTCCCCCTCCAGTACCATGTCCGCTGTCTCTGTCCTCCACCTCCTGTACCATGTCCGCAGTCTCTGTCCTCCACCTCCTGTACCATGTCTGCTGTCTCTGTCCTCCACCTCCTGTACCATGTCCGCTGTCTCTGTCCTCCACCTCCTGTACCTTGTCCGCTGTCCCTGTCCTCCACCTCCAGTACCATGTCCGCAGTCTCTGTCCTCCACCTCCAGTACCATGTCCGCTGTCTCTGTCCTCCACCTCCTGTACCATGTCTGCTGTCTCTGTCCTCCACCTCCAGTACCATGTCCGCTGTCCCTGTCCTCCACCTCCTGTACCATGTCCGCTGTCTCTGTCCTCCACCTCCTGTACCATGTCCGCTGTCTCTGTCCTCCACCTCCTGTACCATGTCTGCTGTCTCTGTCCTCCACCTCCTGTACCATGTCTGCTGTCTCTGTCCTCCACCTCCTGTACCATGTCCGCTGTCCTCCACCTCCTGTACCATGTCTGCTGTCTCTGTCCTCCACCTCCTGTACCATGTCCGCTGTCCCTGTCCTCCACCTCCTGTACCATGTCTGCTGTCTCTGTCCTCCACCTCCTGTACCATGTCCGCTGTCTCTGTCCTCCACCTCCTGTACCATGTCTGCTGTCTCTGTCCTCCACCTCCTGTACCATGTCCGCTGTCCCTGTCCTCCACCTCCTGTACCATGTCCGCTGTCCCTGTCCTCCACCTCCTGTACCATGTCCGCTGTCCCTGTCCTCCACCTCCTGTACCATGTCCGCTGTCCCTGTCCTCCACCTCCTGTACCAAGTCCGCAGTCTCTGTCCTCCCCCTCCTGTATCATGTCTGCTGTCCCTTTCCTCCACCTCCTGTACCATGTCCGCTGTCTCTGGATGTAGGTCAGACTGATAAGAGCGAAAGGGATTTGATGGATGGATGTATATAGGACAGTCTGATCCGTTCATCAAATCCCTTTCGCTGTTATCAGACTGTCCTAATATCCATCCATCCATTCATCAAATCCCTTTTGCTCTTATTAGTCTGAACTACATCCATCCATTCATCAAATCCCTTTCGTACGTATCAAAGTCTCCTCTATCCATCCATCCATTCATCAAATTCCTCTCACAGCTCAGTCTGACCTACATCCACACGTGCGATACAGATTTGATGAACGGATGGATGGACGTAGGTCAGACTGAATTGAGAGAGTGATTTGATGAATGGATAGATGTAGGTCAGACTGATAAAAGCGAAAGGGATTTGATGAATGGATGGATATAGGACAGTCTTATGCGTGCGAAAGAGATTTGATGAATGGATGGATGGATATAGGACAGTTTATTACATGTGAAAGGGATTTGATGAATGGATGGATGAATGTAGAACAAACTCATAACAGCCAAAGTTATTTGATGAATGGATGGATAAATAGAGGAGAGTTTAATACACGCTAAAGGGATTTGATGAATGGATGGATGTAGGTCAGAATGATTAGAGCTAAAGGGATTTGATGAATGGATGGATGGATAGAGGACAGTCTGATACGTGCAAAAGTGATTTGATGCACGGATCAGACTGTCCTATATCCATCCATTCATCAAATCACTTTCGCACATGTGGATGTAGGTCATATTGAGGTGAGAGAGGGATGGGATGAACGGATGGATGGATGTAGGTCATATTGAGGTGAGAGAGGGATGGGATGGATGAACGGATGGATGGATGGATCTAGGTCATATTGAGGTGAGAGAGGGATGGGATGAACGGATGGATGGATCTAGGTCATATTGAGGTGAGAGAGGGATGGGATGGATGGATGGATCTAGGTCATATTGAGGTGAGAGAGGGATGGGATGAACGGATGGATGGATGGATGGAGGTCATATTGAGGTGAGAGAGGGATGGGATGAACGGATGGATGGATGGATCTAGGTCATATTGAGGTGAGAGAGGGATGGGATGAACGGATGGATGGATGGATGGAGGTCATATTGAGGTGAGAGATGGATGGGATGAACGGATGGATGGATGGATCTAGGTCATATTGAGGTGAGAGAGGGATGGGATGAACGGATGGATGGATCTAGGTCATATTGAGGTGAGAGAGGGATGGGATGAACGGATGGATGGATGGATCTAGGTCATATTGAGGTGAGAGAGGGATGGGATGAACGGATGGATGGATCTAGGTCATATTGAGGTGAGAGAGGGATGGGATGAACGGATGGATGGATGGATCTAGGTCATATTGAGGTGAGAGAGGGATGGGATGAACGGATGGATGGATGGATCTAGGTCATATTGAGGTGAGAGAGGGATGGGATGAACGGATGGATGGATCTAGGTCATATTGAGGTGAGAGAGGGATGGGATGAACGGATGGATGGATGGATCTAGGTCATATTGAGGTGAGAGAGGGATGGGATGGGATTAGGAGGCACATACATTATTGCATAGGGAGAAAAACCAGCAACATAAATTTGATAATAAGTTTTATATTGCAATGATATTGTATCTGATGATGAAACAGAGTGAAAGATTTCCCTTTTTTTTTTGGCTTTTCTGCAACGTTTGTCCTCCTTCAGCAGCTGCTTGGAAAGTCAGTGGTGTCTTTAGTGAAGTTTTCCTCTTAGCAAAGGGGGCGGGATCCAGGCAGGGCAGAGCCTGAAACGAATCTTTCAGATAGAGAGGAGGTGCTGGAGTGTTAGACACACCCACGATCTCACAGCTCCTTGCAATCTACAGAGACGTGCACAGCGTTCTCACGCAGACCTGTAGTCTAAGCAGAGGGAACGAGCACGTTACTGACCACACTGAGAACTCCTCGCTCAGTGATCATTTTCTTATCTACACAACCAGGAAGTGGAGAGAAATGACAAGACAGAACTCTCAATCAGAGCAAAAACGAACAAGCAGGAAATGAAAACTGCACTGCAATGAGGTAAAGGAAGCTATATTGCTGATAAAATTTTTTCCTTTAGTGACCCTTTAAGTTCCTATATTTAGGACACAGAAGACTTGCTGAGATCTCTGGATGGCCTATGGGTACCACCTGGGTCATGGTTGGTGGCTATTGATGTGGAAGCTCTCTACAACTCCATCCCCCATGATTGGGGGATCAGAGTTGTGGAGGGCTTCCTAACAGAGAGAGGACCTGGTGCTTCTAAGTACAATCAGTTTATGTTGGATTTGTTGTTATTTATTTTAACAAATAACATCTTTGTGTTCAACCGCTCCCACTACCTCCAGGTGCAGGGTGTTGCGATGGGGACCAACTCCTAGGGATGTGAATATATTCTCTACAAACTGTAGATTAAACTATACTGACTAGCCTTCCTGCTCTATCTATCTATCTATCTATCTATCTATCTATCTATCTATCTATCTATCTAGTAGAAAAGACACTGTGGGGCTGATTTACTATGCTCTGTGCGCTGCGCTGGTTCATGCCTTAATTAGTGCGCCGGGTGAAGCCTTAATTAGGCGCATGAACCAGCGTAGCAGCCGGCGCATTGAAAGTAATATGTAAAGCCGCGCCGAACTCCCTTTAGAAGTCTATGGGAGAAATCAAAAGTGTTCATTTTAAAGGCTAATCTGCAAGTTTTGTCCTAAAAATTGTTTGGGGACCTCAGTCCTGCCCCAGGGAACATGTATCAATGCTTTTTTTATTTTTTAAAACGGCCGTTTTTTTTTTGGGAGCAGTGAAATTAATAATGCTTAAAGTGAAACAATAAAAGTGAAATATTCCTTTAAATTTCGTACCTAGGGGGGGTGTAATGTCAGCATGTGAAATAGCGCATTTTTCCCGCACTTAGAACTGTCTCTGCAAAAAATGACATTCTGAAGGAAAAAAGCCATTTAAAATTCACAGGCGGCTATAATGAATTGTCGGCTCCCGGCAATTCTAAAGGGATTCATTCATAAAGGAAAAACAAAATGTATGGGGGTCCCCCAAATTAAATTACCAGGCCCTTCAGGTCTGATATGGATATTAAGGGGAACCCCGCCGTAAAAAACAAAAAAAAAAAAGACGTGCGGTTCCCGGCAAATATCCATACCAGGCCCTTCAGGTCTGGTGTGGATTTTAAGGGGAACTCCACCCCAAATAAAAAAAAAAATGGCGTGGAGTCCCCCTAAAAATCCACACCAGACCCTTATCCGAGCACGTTAACCTGGCCGGCTGCAGAAAAGAGGGGGGGACAGAGTGCGGCCCCCCCCCTCTCCTGAACCGTACCAGGCCACATGCCCTCAACATGGGGAGGATGTCCCCATGTTGATGGGGACAAGGGCCTCATCCCCACAACCCTTGGCCGGTGGTTGTGGGGGTCTGCGGGTGGGGGGCTTATCAGAATCTGGAAGACCCCTTTAACAAAGGGGACCCCCAGATCCTGGCCCCCCCTATGTGAAATGGTAATGGGGTACATTGTACCTCTACCATTTCACCCCCAAAAAAATGTCAAAGTGTTAAAAATGACAGTAGCCGGTTTTTGACAAATCTTTTAATAAAATCTTCTTTTCTTCTTCCATTCGGGTTTCTTCCGCTGCTTCTTTCTTGTGTCTTCTCGTCCACATCTTGCCCGACGTGTTCTTCTATCTTCTCCGTCCGTCCTTCAGCCTTGTCGTCTGCCCGGTGTCTTCTCCTATCTTCTTCTCCTTCCGTCGGCCTCCTCGTCCGCATCTTGTGTCTTCTCCTGTCTTCTTCTCGGTCCGCCAGCCCTCTCCTCCACCTCTTTTTCTTCCCCGGACGCAGCGCTTGAAATTGAATAAGCCGCTCCTGGGACCGCTCCTGGGACCCGCCCCCTCTGACGCCACAAGTAAACTCCTTAGAAGGTCATGTGCGTCAGAGGGGGGCGGGGTCACAGAGCGTCACACGGCGGGGGAATTCGAGTTCAAGCGCGACGTCCGGAGAAGAAAAAGCCGCCGCAGCTTCCAATTGAAGTTCCCGCCGTGTCACACTCATGTGACCCCGCCCCCCTCTGACGCACATATGCCACACGCGGACTTTCATATGAGTTAACCTGTGGCGTCAGAGGGGGCGGGTCCCAGGAGCAGGAACACGGCGGGATCTTCAATTTCAAGCACAGCACCCAGAAGATCAAGAAGATGTGGACGAGAAGGTCGACGGACAGAGAAGAAGATGGGAGAAGACGACAAGATGGCAAGATGTGGACGAGGAGACCCAAGAAAGAAGCAGAGGAAGAAACCCGAATGAAAGAAGAAGAAGGACCAGCGGAAAGAAGATTTTATTAAAAGAATTGTCAAAAACCGGCTACTGTCATTTTTAACACTTTTGTCACTTTTTTTTGGGGTGAAATGGTAGAGGTACAATGTACCCCATTACCATTTCACACAGGGGGGGGCCGGGATCTGGGGGTCCCCTTTGTTAAAGGGGTCTTCCAGATTCTGATAAGCTCCCCGCCCGCAGACCCCCACAACCACCGGGCAAGGGTTGTGGGGATGAGGCCCTTGTCCCCATCAACATGGGGACATCCTCCCCATGTTGAGGGCATGTGGCCTGGTGCGGTTCAGGAGAGGGGGGGCCGCACTCTGTCCCCCCCTCTTTTCTGCGGCCGGCCAGGTTAACGTGCTCGGATAAGGGTCTGGTGTGGATTTTTAGGGGGACTCCACGCCATTTTTTTTTTAATTTGGGGTGGAGTTCCCCTTAAAATCCACACCAGACCTGAAGGGCCTGGTATGGATATTTGGGGGGACCCCACGCCATTTTTTTTGGTTTTTACGGCGGGGTTCCCCTTAATATCCATTCCAGACCTGAAGGGCCTGGTTATTTAATTTGGGGGGACCCCATACATTTTTTTTTTTTTAGTTTTAATGAGCAACGCCTGTATTCTTTATAGCCATGAGTACTTTAAAATTACTTTTTGTTTTTCACTTCAGAAATGACATCTTGTACAGGGACAGTTCTAAGCACGGGAAACATGCGTGTATCCCCCTCCCCCCTGTATGAAATTTAAAGGAATATTTCACTTTTATTATTTCACTTTAACCACTTCCATACCGCGCCTATTCTGGCACTTCTCTCCTTCATGTAAAAATTATATTTTGTTCCTGGGAAATTACTCAGGACCCCCAAACATTATATATAATTTTTTAGCAGACACCCTAGGGAATAAAGTGGCGGTCATTTTTTATTTGATTTCCAACGGTATTTGCGCAATCATTTTTCTAACGCCTTTTTTTTTTGGCCCAAAAAAAAAACACGGTCCATGAATTAAAAAATAACAAAACAGTAAAGTTAGCCCAATTTTTAGGGATAATGTGAAAGATGATGTTACACCGAGTAAATAGATACCTAACTTGTCACGCTTTAATATTGTACACACTCAGGGAATGGCGCCAAACTTCGGGGACATAAAAATATCCATAGGCGATGCTTGTTTTTTTTTATACAGGTGACCAGTTCAGAGTTACAGAGGAGGTCTAGGGCTAGAATTATTGCTCTCGCTCTAACGCATGCGTCAATACCTCACATGTGTGGTTTGAATGGTGTTTACATATGTGGGGACTTACATGCATATTCGCTTCTGAGTGCGAGCTTCTAGGGACAGGGGTGTTTTGTTTTTTTTTTAGCTCATATTTTTCTGCTTGCACTTTTTTGTCACTTTTTTGATTTTGGATCACTTTTCTTCCTATTACAAGGAATGTAAACATCCCTTGTAATAGGACTAGTGTGTGACAGGTCCTCTTTATGGAGAGAGGCGGGGTCAATAAGGCTGGAAAGCATGGTATTGAAAAAAAAAAAAAAAAAGATCTCATGCTTTCAGCTGCAATCATGTTCGTTCAGCACAGTGGTGTAGTGTATAGCACTTTGACCTAGCAGCAAAAGGGTCGCTGGTTCGAATCCTGCCCGTGACACCATCTGCATGGAGTTTGCATGTTCTCCCTGTGCCTGCGTGGGTTTCCTCCCACACTATAAAAACATGCTGTAAATCGGATATGGTCTAAATAAGCCCTAATATGCAGTAGTATATTTAGGTTTTGTGCTGCCCTAGGCCTTTTTTACCTCATTTTTCTTCTAGCACTTTTTTGTCATTTTTTTTGATTTTCGGATCACTTTTCTTCCTATTACAAGGAATGTAAACATCCCTTGTAATAGGACTAGTGTGTGACAGGTCCTCTTTATGGAGAGAGGCGGGGTCAATATGGCTGGAAAGCATGGTATTGGAAATAAAAAAAAAGATCTCATGCTTTCAGCTGCAATCATGTTCGTTCAGCACAGTGGTGTAGTGTATAGCACTTTGACCTAGCAGCAAAAGGGTCGCTGGTTCGAATCCCGCCTGTGACACCATCTGCATGGAGTTTGCATGTTCTCCCTGTGCCTGCGTGGGTTTCCTCCCACACTATAAAAACATGCTGTAAATCGGATCTGGTCTAAATAAGCCCTAATATGCAGTAGTATATTTAGGTTTTGTGCTGCCCTAGGCCTGACTACATTTCTGCACCTCCTAATAGAAAAATGACCCACCCCTTCCTGTCAAAGCCACACCCTGTTTTTGTATCACCCGCCCAGGAATTTTCAGGGCACACACACACACTAGTTCTGGGGGGGGGGGGGGTTACTGGACTCCCTTAATTTGCATAGTTTTTCTCTCACTTCCTGTTTGGCTATGGGGCAGGAAGTGAAGGCAAATCTCCCCAATTGGACACAGATAATACAAAATAAACTGACAGGGCCTATAACCCTCCCTCACTCTATCCAAAATTAAAGAAAATAAAAAGTGTTGATTATAGTTCTAGTCAGGGGCGGACTGACCATTGAGTCACTCAGGCACTGCCCGAGGGCCCCATGCCACTAAGGGGCCCCATCAGGGTTGACAGGCTCAGTAAAACCAGGGACAGTATGTAAAAATCTGTGTTTTTTTTAGATCTGTCCGAAACTGACATGCTTTTAATGTGAATATCCCAAGATTTTAGCTGCCCTGCCTCTGCACTGCCTCCTGGCCATCTGTAAGCCAGAGGGGCCCCATAATCTTCTATTGCCCGGGGGCCCCATGAGTTGTCAGTCCGCCCCTGGTTCTAGTTTAAGCACAAATTTCATAGAGTTTTATTGAGGCCTAAGAAAATATAACCATGCCAATAGGCCAGGATACAGCGTTGCTAATATGTATGAATGTGTGTGTTGGGCACCCCACAAACACCACCCAATGTTAACTAAAAAATTATTAATTTGCAAATAAGTATTATTTTTTGGGGATGTGTGCACCCCTGATAGTGACAACATTTGTGAGGTGTCTTCACCCTTTCTAATTCAAATTCATTCACTTCCTGTCACATAGCCAAACAGGAAGTGAGGGTAAAACCTTACTAATATCTTTTCTTGGGGACACAGAGATCAATCTAAATAGTTTCCCATTATGTAAATTGCACTCTAGCATTTTGCTGTGTACACCCCAAATTATTAGGGATCTTGGATTTTGGGGCAAGTGCAAAGCAAGGAAGAAAAAAACTTTGCTTCTACAGGATTGGATGTTAAAACCATCAGTGCTTCCTCTCTCATTTTCAGCAATTATGCTTGTACTTGCAGAGTGGCTTTGTCTTTACTAAACCCCAAACTAAATAATCATTTGGGGCAGGGATCCTCAAACTACGGCCCTCCAGCTGTTGTAGAACTACACATCCCATGAGGCCTTGTAATGCACTGACATTCACAGACATGACTAGGCATGATGGGAATTGTAGTTCCTGAACAACTGGAGGGCTGTAGTTTGAAGACCCATGATTTGGGGTGTACACAGCAGTGCTGAAGTGCAATTTGCTTAATGGGGACACAAGTTAGATTGACCTGTGTCCCCAAGAAAAGACACTGGTAGGGTTTTAACCTCACTTCCTGTTCAGCTGTATGACAGGAAGTGAAGCCAATTTTAAGAAAAGGGACACAAAGCTCAACCCAAAAAAAACACAAGCAGGGGTTCTAACACTCACTTGGCTTCCCTCAAACACCCACAATTTGAATAGGATTGCCTTGCGCTAGATTTAAGCACAGAGCTGTAAATCAACACTTCAAGCCTGTCCACCAATAGCAAACCCCCCCCCCCCCCAACAGGCCATGTTTGCAGGTTTTCCTTCATCTTGCACATGTGCTTTAAAAGACAGTCTGGACAGCAATTCTTGATAAGAGAAATCCACAAAACATGTCCTGTCGGGGGTACTTAAGGGCTGAGGACCTCTGCAGTAAAAAGAAAATACTTACCACTTTGTCTTTAAAGTCATGGAGAATAAACATGGCAAACATTTCATGATTACACACCAGGAAAGAAGCTTAGACAAAAATCACACATAATTTGTTAGGCCCAAACCTATTTCAGCTGCAGCTGTCAAAATATGTAGCATGAAAAAGTAACAAAAAACAAACTTCAAAAATTTAAAGTAATTTTTATTGGTCAACAAAACAAGGAAAGCAAAAAAGACAAACAAACAAAAACACACACACACACACACACACACACACACACACACACAAAAATACATTTCAATAATCACAATAAACATAGGTTAACCGTCCCAACATCTTCAGACATTTTTATCAAAATAAGGCAGCAGAGACAAATACATCAAAGTGAACATCATTTAAAAATAAACAAAAACCATTGGCAAAATAAAACAAAAACATGCAACAAACCACATTTGTGTTTGGCAACAGCATTTCTGCCTGCCTGCCCCTATGAGGGCAGCTGAGGTCTGATCGATCTCCGCTTTTTATAACAGTGCTAGTAATGAAGCAATTGAAATCACATGAACAAATTGCAGTCTCTAGTTTGGGTGAGCTTTTTAAGTGCTTCCACCTGGTATTAACCCAACCAAGCTTCTATGACCATCCAAGTGATTTTCACCTTTTAAAAAGAAAGGATAATTTTTTTCTAAGTGTCTGAGCAGACTCAGTTCATCACACATGTAGGAACAAAGCTGCAATGGCATGAGAGCTTTTTTTTTTTTTTTTTCCCTGAATTCATGCTTTCCAGCCTGAAGGGGAGGTCTTAGTGAATTATTACGTAACAAAACTAAAGAATAATAATTAAAATGCACCTGTCCTTACAGACAGAAGTGAACACGCACATTTAATAATCTATTTGTGGGAAAAAAAAGGTTGCCAATTTTGTTTGGGAGCCAAGTCGCACGACTGCGCAATTGTCAGTTAAAGCAACGCTGTGCCGAATCACAAAAACTGGCCCGGTCATTGACCAGCAATATGGTCCGGGGCTCAAGTGGTTAAAAATTAACAAAACACTAAAGTAAGCCCAATTTTTGGTGATAATGTGAAAGATGATGTTACACCGAGTAAATAGATACCTTACATGTCACGCTTTACTATTGCAAACACGCCTGGAATGGGGCCAAAATTCAGTACTTGAAAATCCCCATAGGCGACCTTTTTTTTTATTTTCAGGTTACCAGCTAAAAGTATTGCTCTCGCTCTAACGCACGCGTCAATACCTCACATGTGTGGTTTGAACGATGTTTATATATGTGGGCGGGACTTGCGTAAGTCCCACCCACATATGTAAACACCATTCAAACCACACATGTGAGGTATTGACGCGTGCGTTGGAGTGAGAGTAATACTTTTAGCACTAGACTTTCTCTGTAGCTATAAACTGGTAACCTGAAATTTTTTTTTTTCAAGTACTGAATTTTGGCCCCATTCCAGGAGTGTTTGCAATAGTAAAGCGTGACATGTAAGGTATCTATTTACTCGGTGTAACATCATCTTTCACATTATCACCAAAAATTGGGGTAACTTTAGTGTTTTGTTAATTTGTAACCACTTGAGCCCCGGACCATATTGCTGGTCAATGACCGGGCCAGTTTTTGTGATTTGCACAGCGTCGCTTTAACTGACAATTGCGCAGTCGTGCGACGTGGCTCCCAAACAAAATTGGCAGCCTTTTTTTTCCCACAAAGAGAGCTTTATTTTGGTGGTATTTGATCACCTCTGCGTTTTTTTTTTTTTAGAGCTATAACCAAAAATAGAGCGACAATTTAAAAAAAAAAAAGAATAATTTTGACTTTTTGCTATAATAAATATCCCCAAAAATATATATTCTAAGAAATAAAAAAATCCCTCAGTTTAGGCCGATACATACTCTTCCGTTTTAATTATTCTTTATTCATTTTCATCATCTTTAAAAACAACAGGTGGTTACAATCATATATCTTTTTTTTTTGCCATTTCTATTTCACATATTTCATACATGTCTTCTATATTCCCCCTTTTATTTTACCCTTTTCCCTCCCTCCCCTCCCCCCTCCCTGCTCTAATCATCCGCTTTATTGGGTTTTCTTTCACACTGGGTATCTCATTTCTTCCAACCAAGGGTTCCACATTTTACAAAACTCCCTGATATTCCCTCTCCTGGTATAGACCACCTTCTCCTTCCCGATTGTCTCAGTGACTACGTTAGTCCATTCCTTTACCGATGGAGGGTTCGCTGCTTGCCACCTCTGAGCTATTAGCTTTCTTGCCTGAAAGCAACATCTCAACACTGCTTTTGATGTGCTGGTCATTCTACTTATTTCTTCCCCTAGACCCAAGATACATAATCTGAGGTTCATCTCCAACTTTATTTTATATATCTTGTTAATGATGTCCAGTATCCCCCTCCAATACCTGAACAGTTTCGGGCACTTCCATATCATATGCAATACATCTCCTGTTTCTTGGCACCTGGGGCATCCTGCATCCATTCTCAATCCGAATTTAAATAATATCTTAGGTGTGTAATATGTCCTATGTATCGGCATCAAGAAGGAAAATCTCTGTGCTGGTGAGACTGTAGCCGAGTGTCCTCTTTCCAATACCTTCCTTCATTGATCCTCTCTTATAATCCCTAGGTCTTCCTCCCATTTTACTCTACTTTTAAGTTTTTCTGAGCCTTCAATGCTCTCCTTGCATATGTATGAGTATGCCTCAGAGATAAATCCCTTCATCTTACTCCAGTTATTCAGTTTCTGAAGGACAGGGGTCTTAACCCATATTGGCCCTACTCTATTAAACTGAACATCTAGAGCAGGGGTCTCCAAACTTTTTACTTCGAGGGCCACATTCTATATTTTACACATATTCGCGGGCCGGAAACATAATTTATAAATAAATCCACAGAAGAAGAATAGAATAGAATTTGACTTACTGCTGACAGCAGGATTGGATGGTGCTCCTATATTCTTTGCTGGCACCTAAACGCTGGAGCATCATGCAGCGGGGCTAAACTTCCAGCGTGCATGAGGCTTTACATCCGTGTCACCATCATCTGTGTCCCCATCAGTCTTCCCATTCATCTGTGTCCCCATTTATCTGTGTCCCCATCATCTGTGTCCCCATCAGTCTCCCCATCCATCAGTCTCCCCATCCATCAGTCTCCCCATCCATCTGTGTCCCCATCCATCTGTGTCCCCATCCACCTGTGTCCCCATCAGTCTCCCCATTCATCTGTGTCCCCATCAGTGTCCCCATCCATCTGTGTCCCCATTCATCTGTGTCCCCATCAGTGTCCCCATCCATCTGTGTCCCCATCCACCTGTGTCCCCATCCACCTGTGTCCCCATCCACCTGTGTCCCCATCCACCTGTGTCCCCATCATCTGTGTCCCCATCATCTGTGTCCCCATCATCTGTGTCCCCATCCATCTGTGTCCCCATCCACCTGTGTCCCCATCATCTGTGTCACCATCATCTGTGTCCCCATCAGTCTCCCCATCCATCTGTGTCACCATCATCTGTGTCCCCATCAGTCTCCCCATTCATCTGTGTCCCCATCAGTGTCCCCATTCATCTGTGTCCCCATCAGTGTCCCCATCCACCTGTGTCCCAATCCACCTGTGTCCCCATCATCTGTGTCCCCATCATCTGTGTCCCCATCAGTCTCCCCATCCATCTGTGTCACCATCATCTGTGTCCCCATCAGTCTCCCCATTCATCTGTGTCCCTATCAGTCTCCCCATTCATCTGTGTCCCTATCAGTCTCCCCATCCATCTGTGTCACCATCATCTGTGTCCCCATCAGTCTTCCTATTCATCTGTGTCCCCATTCATCTGTGTCCCCATCAGTCTTCCCATTCATCTGTGTCCCCATTCATCTGTGTCCCCATCAGTCTTCCCATTCATTTGTGTCCCCATTCATCTGTGTCCCCATCAGTCTCCCCATCCATCTGTCTCCCCATCCATCTGTGTCCCCATCAGTCTCCCCATTCATCTGTGTCCCCATCAGTCTCCCCATCCATCTGTGTCCCCATCCATCTGTGTCCCCATCCATCTGTGTCCCCATCAGTTTCCCCATCCACCTGCGTCCCCATTCATCTGTGTCCCCATCATCTGTGTCCCCATTCATCTGTGTCCCCATTCATCTGTGACCCCATCATCTGTGTCCCCATTTATCTGTGTCCCCATCCATCTGTGTCCCCATCCATCTGTGTCCCCATCCATCTGTGTCCCCATCCATCTGTGTCCCCATCCATCTGTGTCCCCATTCATCTGTGTCCCCATCAGTTTCCCCATCCACCTGCGTCCCCATTCATCTGTGTCCCCATTCATCTGTGTCCCCATTCATCTGTGACCCCATCATCTGTGTCCCCATTTATCTGTGTCCCCATTTATCTGTGTCCCCATCCATCTGTGTCCCCATCCATCTGTGTCCCCATTCATCTGTGTCCCCATTCATCTGTGTCCCCATCCATCTGTGTCCCCATCAGTCTTCCCATTCATCTGTGTCCCCATTCATCTGTGTCCCCATCAGTCTCCGCATTCATCTGTGTCCCCATCAGTCTCCCCATTCATCTGTGTCCCCATCAGTCTCCCCATTCATCTGTGTCCCCATCAGTCTCCGCATTCATCTGTGTCCCCATCAGTCTCCCCATTCATCTGTGTCCCCATTCTTCTGTGTCCCCATCACTCATTAGGCTATCCCCACAAATTGGTGTCCCCATTAGAGCCCCCCCCATCATTTATCCGAGTCTCCCTGCACATTTGTGTCCCCATCACAGCCCACCCCCGCCTGCATATTTGTGTCACCATTAGAGCCATCAGCCCCCCTCCTCACATGTTTGTGTCCCCATAAGAGCCACCAGCACCCCCACATTTGTGTCCCCATCAAACCCCACAGATATTTGTGTCCCCATCAAAATCATCAGCCCCCCACATTTGTGTCCCCATCAGACCCCACAGATATTTGTGTCCCCATCAGAGTCATCACCCCCCCCCCCCCCCCCATATATATATATTTATGTCCCATCAGTCATCAGCCCCCCCCCCCACATTTATGTCCCCATCAGTCATCAGCCCCCCCCCCCACATGTATGTCCCCATCAGAGTCATAAGCGCCCCAAAATGTGTGTCCCTATCAGTCTACAACCCCCCCTCCACGTGTGTCCCCAGCAGAGTCATCAGCCCCCCAAAATTTGTGTCCAAATCGGTCTGAAGACCCCCTCCACGTGTGTCCCCATCAGAGTCATCAGCCCCCAGATGTTTGTGCCCCATCAGCGCCATTCAACCCACCCCCACTCAAGTGTATCAGCCCCCCTCCTTGCATGTGTCCAGCGCGTCTCCACTCTCCGTCACTGGCTGTGCAGACCTGCTGCATCTCCCGACTCCCGCCCCGCTGGTATTGCACACTCGTTAC
The DNA here is from genome assembly GCF_905171775.1 of Rana temporaria. Taxonomy (NCBI): domain Eukaryota; kingdom Metazoa; phylum Chordata; class Amphibia; order Anura; family Ranidae; genus Rana; species Rana temporaria. The sequence continues at coordinate 71,240,969 of NC_053495.1, forward strand.
TGGTTAACAGCGAGGCGGGAGGCGGGAGCAGGGAGGCGGCAACGGGTCTGCCCTAAACACCTTATTGGCTGCTGGGATGCCGTGGTCCCAGCAGCCAACACACACAGTGAGATGCCGGGAGGGATTGCGGGACCTGCGCTGCATATTGCCTGGGGCGAATATGCAGCGCAGATTCCACAACTAACAGGTGGACTAAGGAGTCACGCTGCGGGCCGGAAGAAATGGCCTGGCGGGCCGGATGTGGCCCGCGGGCCGTAGTTTGGAGACCCCTGATCTAGAGCATGTCTGATTTGGAGGTATCTATAAAATGTATGTTTAGGTACATCATAATCTTTTCTGATTGTGGCAAATGTTTTTATAGTTCTTCCTTCATATAACTGTGCCAATCTAGTGATCCCCTTGGCTGCCCATTCATTAATTTTCCCTACTGACTCCAGTTCCTGGAGATTCCTATTATCCCAGAGTGGTGCGTTTTCTGTCATTCCTTCCTGTCCTCCTAGTATCTTTACTGCTTTCCACACTTTGAGGGCCATCTTAACCGTTGGGATTCTATTAGTAAAGGAATTGGCCTCCAGTACCTCCACTGCTGTCTTATGGGGTGCCCCTACAAACATCAATCCCAAATTTGTATCCCCTCCTGATTCAGTTCTCACCCCTATGTGCTGCAGCTGTGCTGCCAAGAAATAGCATTGTGGGTGGGGTACTGCCATTCCTCCCTCTCGTATAGGTAATTGCAGTGTTTGCAACTTGATTCTAGATTGACCCCCTTTCCAGATTAGTTCTCTGAACGATGTATCTATTTTCCTGAACCACTTCTTATCTATCCATGTTGGTGTGTTATGCAATATGTACAATAATTGGGGCATCCACAGCATTTTAATCAAATTACATCTCCCTGCCACTGATAGGGGTAGATACCGCCATATTTGGATTTTCTTTTTAAATTTAGACAGAAGGGGTACTAAATTATACTTTATGTATTTATTGGGATCGCTTGTTATGAATATTCCTAAATATTTCATTATCTCAACTTTCTTCATCTGGGGGATTTCAACTGAAGTTTGACTCTCTGTTGGATCTATCGGCATTAATGCTGATTTCTCCCAGTTTATTACCAATCCTGATAGTTTCCCAAAATCTCTAAATATAGTCATTGCTTGTTTAATGGATTGATTTGTGTCCCCGAGGAAGAGGAGAACATCATCCGCATAAAGTGCGATTCTCTCCTCCCCTGTCGGCCTCACGAATCCCTCCATTTTTGTGTCTGCCCTTATTGCAATGGCCAGTGGTTCCATTACCAGCGCAAATAGTAGGGGTGACAATGGGCACCCCTGCCTCGTGCCCCTCTCTAACTGAATCTTACCTGAATAATCGTTATTGACCCTAATTCTCGCACTGGGACCGTTATAGAGCGTTTTAATCCACCTAATAAACACTGGGCCAAACCCAAAAACTTCTAATGTGTGCCACATATACTCCCATTCCACGCTATCAAAAGCTTTTGCTACATCTAAGGACATTACTGCTCTTGTACCTTTGTTCTCTGTTGGTGTTTGTATATTAAGAAATACCCTCCTGATGTTCATGCTAGTCGATCTTCCCGGTATAAACCCAGTTTGGTCTCGATGTATTAGTCTTGTTATGATTTTATTTAGCCTGGTCGCCATTATTTTAGCCAATATATGGCATCTGCGCATAGAAGGGAGATGGGTCTATAAGAAGTGGTCTCTAGCGGGTCCTTCCCATCCTTATGTAGAACTATTATTGTTGCTTCGGTCATCGAGGTGGGCAATTTCCCCTCCCTCAATGACCAATTCAACACTTTAAGGAGTTCTGGGAGTAGTATTTTCCCATAGTATTTGTAGGTTTCCACAGGGAGCCCATCTGGTCCGGGTGATTTCTGGTTTGCCATTTCTGCCACTGCACTTTGTATCTCTTCAAGAGTTATTGGGGCCTCCATTTGCTTTTTTTCTATCTCAGTTAGAATTGGTATCTCTAAGTTTTTAAAAAAGAGTTCCAACTCCTCCGCTCCCACAGCACCCTGCGATTTATATAGCTTGTCATAGTATTCTCTAAATGTATCTGTTATTTCTGACACACGGGTAGATATTCCTCCGCTCAGTTTTTTAATAGCAGTTATTGTGGATGGGGAGGAGTTAGTTCTCACTACGTGAGCCAGCATTCTCCCAACATTTTCCCCTTCCCCAAATGCAACTTGCTTCTGGAATAATTTCTTATTCTCTGATTTTCTTATCATTACGTTTTTATAATCTTGTTGCTTATGCAGCCAAATTCGTTGCTTATCTAATGTTGGGTCTTCGATATATTCCCTTTCGGCATTCACTAGTTCATCTCTTATCCCTTTTTCCCAATCTTTTGATGCTTTTTTTGTTTTTGCCACTTGTTGAATGCATAAACCCCTAAGGAATGCTTTCAACGCATCCCAGACTACATCTGGTGTTGCGGTTCCTTCCTTAATCTCTATAAACTCTTTTAATTTATCTAATATCTCCTCTGGTTTCCCTATCAATTCAAACCACAGTGGACTGATTTTCCATATCGTATTAGACCTCTTTGTCTCTAAACACATAGTTATTGTTACCAATGAGTGGTCTGATACCCCTCTAGGCTGGTATTCAATTCCTTTTATGACTTGAGATGCTTCTACATTACCTAATACGAGATCTATCATTGAGAGTGTATTATAGGAGCTAGAGCAACAAGAGTATTGTAAAGCCTCTGGATTTCTCTCTCTCCAGACATCAAACAGTCCTGCTTCCTGTAGAAACTGAGATAACCGGCTCTCGGAAATATTTGATTCGTTTCCCCTTGGGAATCTATCCCTGTCTTTATTTATAACCTCGTTAAAATCTCCCACTACTATGACTGGGATACCCGACTTATCTATCATAAAATTCATTAGTTTATACATAATTTCCAACTTAAATGGCGGTGGGATATATATGTTTGCTAAGACATATTCCTTGTTCTCAATTACACAATAAAGAAAAATGTACCGCCCCTCTTCATCAATATTGATCTGTCTACAGGTAAACACCACTCCTCTTTTAACCATAACAGACACTCCCCTTGAATAGGAGGTGTGTACTGAGTGGTATTGATATTGAAATTTCTTGCTCTGGACTTGTTTCTAAATTTCTTTGGTGTAGTGTGTCTCCTGCAGACAGATCAGTCCTACCTCATATACATCCAGCATATCAAATACAGCAGCTCTCTTAACTGGAGTGCCCAATCCACGGACATTCCAGGATCCAATTCTCAACTCTCTAGATTGCATAGAAACCATCCGTATAAAGAAAAAGAAAACAACAAAACGGGAAATCTATAAAGCCTAGGGCTTCCTAAAGAGACACCCGTCACTACCATATCACTACCATATAACATCTTATAGGGGAGAAAAAAAAAAAAAAAAAAAAAGGGAATTTCTATCTGTGCACGTGCGCACGTGTGCTCCTAATTTGTTTCATTTTCAGAGGGTATGACTTCCCCACTTTTAATACTTATTTTAATCATACATTTTTTTATCGTGCACTTGTGTGGCGTCTGTGTAACTATACTATCATTTCTTAATTTACTTGTGTATTCTATCTTCAAAAAGGAAAACTTTTTTTTCTTTTTCCTCAATAAATGAATAAAAAGAGAGAGAGAAAAGAAAAAAAAAAAAGAAAAAATATAGAAAATAATAAGATAGAAAAAAAAGCGTGTTTTAAAGGTTTTTCTTTTCCTTTGGGCGACCCCATCCATGTGCACTGTCTATCCGTATATATATATACACGTACACATACACACATATGCTTTACCCTTGCTATATTTAAACCTCTTCTATATTTTCTAAGATAACCCCCAATAATACCTGTAGATGCTTTACCCTCCCTGTGTTCAAATCCAGCTATGTTTTCTGAGATAACCCTCAATAATACCTTGCCCCCCCTCCAATTCTCCCTCCCTCCTCCCCACTCCCTCCTCCACCTTCCTTGGTAATCCCCCGGGGCTTTTTTTGTGATCGGTCCATACGTCCCCAATCCTTTCACTACCATGCTTTCCCCCGCCCCCCTCCCAACTCCCCCTCCCCCCCATTCACCTCCTCCCTCCCCCCATTCGTTCCACATGCCAAATACCTTTACATTACATTCCAAAACCATTCTCCTCCCTCATGTGGTGTATGTCCCCCTCTACCCATCACCTCTATAACTTTGTTTAAATTAACTTCCCCTCCTTCCCATATTCCTTTCTCAAGTGTCCCTCCCTTTTGTTGAAAGCTGATCCTTTTTGTCCTCCAGCCATGCCGTTGCATTTTCTGGGGTATCTGCCGACACATATTCTACATCTTTTTGGTTCCAAAAAATCACAAATAGCGTTTATTGATTGGTTTTGGCAAAAGTTATAGCGTCTACAAAATATGGCATTTTGGTTATTTATTTTTTTAAACTAGTTATTGCGGCGATCAGCGATTTTTATCGGTACTGCGACATTATGGCGGACACATCGGACACTTTTTTGGAACAATTGGCATTTTTCGAGCGATCAGTGCTATAAAAATGCATTGCTTACTATAAAAATGCCACTGGCAGGGAAGGGGTTAACACTAGGTGGGAGGGGTTAAATATGTTCCCTGGGTGTGTTCTAACTAAAGGGGGGGTGGGACTGACATGGGGAAATGACAGATCACTGTGCATGAAGGAGAGCTCCAGACACAACCGGTGCTGAGAGCTCCTGGAGATCCCAGAGGCTATGGAGGCTTCAAGCCCAGGGGATGGCTCAAATCCCCAGTCAATGTCTCAGGTTTTGCCGGTGGAGAGTGGGCCTGGAGGCTCACATAAGATCTCAGGTTTTTTGGATGGATTAAAGCCAAGTAAGGTTGAAGTACTTTACCTACATTCCCAGGAGAAAGTCTGTTGGCTTGCAGCACAGCCGGGGGAAGATGTCAGTAAGAGAGATCTCAGGATTCAAGCCATGTATTGCCTAATGGAGAAAGTGGTGGTGTATCTTGAGGCTGCATATGCTGAGCTGGCCCGGCTGAGGAGTGCTAGAGACTCTGTTAATAAGAACCGCAGAAAGGGCTTTCGGCTAAACATCTAAACCCTGAGGGATGTTACAGTTGAATACACTGCCCTACTAAATGGACTTGTCATGTCTGCAGGTACTGTAACTCCCGAGATGTTTGACTTCAATCAGCGGATTGTGGTTGCCCATGGAAACTGCAGCCAGGCCGTTAGACGGGGTTCCCGGGCCAGGACCTCTGTTGCATCTCGGCCGCTAGGTGGCGCTGTTCCCGCTCGCGGGAGTCCCGCTAGTGCCGTGTGTGAGTCCAACCAGGAAGTGTTTGTGATGGACGGAGGTGCTGCTGCTGCTGCTGAGTGTATGGAGGTCGGAGGTGCCGCGATGGAGGATGAGAGAGCTAAGGGAGCCGAGATGGAGGTCATGGCGGGAGGTGAGAGACTCGATCCGGCGGAGGTCACAGTGACGGAGGTCCCGCATGGACTATCTGGTGCAGCGGCAGCTGTGTCCCCAAAAACGGAACTGACAAAGCCAGGTGCTGTCCCCCCAGTAGAGTTGCCCCCTGTGTCCTTCTCCCCTGTTGTCCCCCCAGGGGAGTTGCCTTCTGTGTCCCCACCCTCCCCAGCCTTGATGTGTTCGGCTGCGGCAATGACCCCTCTGCCCGGTGAGTGGGGTGAGTGTGAGCAGGGTGAATCACCAGGCTCAAGCCTCGCCATTAATTATATCAGGCAGATAGAGGGTGAGCCGTGTAAAGTGGTTCAGGGTGCGGATGGTGTCATCATGGACAATTTGTCATCAGATGTTCTAGTGGTCCCTTCTGGGGGTGAGCAGCAAAGTGGACAAGTTCAATCTCAGGGGGTTGGTGTTGGGTCACCTCTGGTGGCTGGGGGTAATACTGGTACACCCAGTGTTCCTGATGCTCCTGTGGGCGACCAGAGCAATATGGTCAATGTCATGTTAGATGCTGATAATGTTTTGGTGGATAATGGTGCCCCCCATGTTGTTCTCCCTGTTGTGCCCCCTGCTGTCTCTCCCGTTCCTGCTGCCCTCCCTGCCCCCCCTGTTCCCTGCGTTTCCCCTGCCCCACCCCCCCCCCCCAGATTAGTGGGTCTCAAGAGGCCCAAGTGGTGTCGGCTTTAAGAACTGGTATGTCATTTGCGGATGTTGCTGGGGATAGGGTGCAGCTTGGGCGATTTTATGCCCAGCATGGCACTATGGCTTTCACGGGCACTGTGCCAGCTGCTGCCCGTGCCGCGGCAGTAGAGAGGAAGCGCCGCAATGTGGTGCAGCTGCGCTGGCAGGGCGGTTTATGTATTACAGATTGTGCTCTGGGGAGGAGTGCGGTGGTGGATATGGTGCTGGCCCTAGGTTTCAGGGTGGCAGATATTTTCACCATTATTCACCCCGCAGGCTCCCCGGAGTATGATATCAGTTTTTGTACAGCAACTCTGATGGAGAGCTTCCTTACTAAATTGGAAGTAGTTAAAAATCGCCCTGCCTGGAAGCCTTTTAAGGCAACCCCTTTGTCCCGCCAGGATGATGTAAAAAAAGTTACAATCATGGTCCGCAACGAATCCGTGCCCGCGGAAGACATTACAACATGGTTGGGGAGGTTTGGGCAGGTTATGGGCCCCCCAAAAAAGGAGTTGGGTTCTAAGGGGATTTGGACAGGGGCATGGTTTGTCCCTGTCAAGCTCCAAAGAATCGGGTCAACTGTCACCCATATTCCAGCTACTGGGTACATTGGGCGTGATAGATTGGTGGCTTTCTACCTGGGGCAACCGAGGCTTTGCTTCAAGTGTGGCAGCCCTTTGCACTTTAGTGCGGAGTGTGCTGCCACACGTTGCTCTAAGTGTGATGAGGTGGGGCATAGGGCGGAGGGGTGTACCCGGATTCGGTGCAATTTGTGCGGAGTCTTGGGGCACCCCTTCAGTCGTTGCCCTGCAGCTTTTAGGTCACCTGAGGAAAAGACTGACTCTCCTGTAGGCCCAATGCTGTTGGTTCCATCTCAACCAGCTGCTGGTCAGAGTGACTCTCCTGTAGGCCCGGTGCTGACAGTTTCGCCTCAACCAGCTGCAGGTCAGTGTGCTCAGCCTCAGGGGTTCACAATTGGTTCTGAGGACCCGGGGTCATCCGCAGGTTGTGGGTCGGCCCCGAGGGCCGGGGGCCCCAAAAATCCCGCTCCCAAGGTGAGGAGGGTAAGAGTTAAGAAATCTTCCTTGGGGTCAGGGGCGCCCAGTTCTGGGGTGCCGGGGGAGGGGCAGCCTGTTATAGAGGTACCTCAGGGGGTTTTCAAGGTACCTACACCCCAAGTCTTGAGTTCTGGTGAGCCTGTCAAGCATCCTAAAATGGTAAAGCGTGTGCCTGTGGTGGTGCTCCATCCTTTGGATGGTGGTTCACAGTCCATTCCTACCTGGACCCCATCCCCTGCCCCATTTCCTGTTCTATCCTCTGCCCCATCCTCTACTTCATCCCCTGGTCCATCTCCTGCACCTTCAGAGTGTGAGGATGAGGTTTTTTCCTTTGATAAAGCTTGCAATGTTTTTTCTGAGTCAGATTCGGATGTGTACAACAATACAACAATAGATTCCGATTCCTCCGACTCCTCTGATCTCTCCGATGCTCCTAGTGAATCTCGGGGGGAGAAGAGGAGGAGGGAGAAGAGTCGAGAGGTTGAATGGGAATCTGTCAAGGGGAAGGGCAAGAAAAAACAGACCTCAGTGTCTTGTGTTGGTCTTGGTCCTGGTCCCCCTCCTTCTAATCCAGTGTCCGTACACAATAAATTTCTTGTGTTGGACACTGCAGTTGTGGGTCCCTCAGATGGAGACCCCAACATGGAGGCTGAGTAAATTTTGGTATATTTAAAGTAAATAATATTTAGAAAAAAAAAATGAAGTAATTAAGAGTGTAGCAGGAGGTTTCTAGAGTATTTGGTAATGTTGGGGAATTGTTAATGTTGGATTTTAATGAGTTGGAGTTTCTTTTTGTAAAGACTTTGTTTTTGTACAGTGTAAGTAAGTTGTGGGGTGTTGATGTATTAATGTTGTAATGACATAATTATGTTACTCTGTTTTATAGCCAATTGGGGCTTGGCTTTTAATGTCGTGTCTTTAAATAAAAAAAATCTCCAGACCAAAAAGCTTCCAGCTCCTCCCACTTTGGTCATTCCACTTCCTGCTGGAGTAGAGAGAAGACCTGTCTTCCAGAGCTCCTGTGTTCCAGAGACCAGCCACCAGGACCAGCCTCCAGCCCCAGCCCCTGGCCCCGGAAGAGGGGAGGGATGGCCTCCCTCAGCCCAGGAGAAGGACCTGCCTCCGGCCTCCGGAGGAACCAGCAGCACCTGCCCTCCAGCCAGATCACCACCACCACCACCACCATCAGCAGGGAGGACCGTCTCTTCCTAGGGACCCAGGAAGGACTTTCTGATTGGACCGCTCCCCAGCCAGGTGAGACGGAAGCTAAAGCTAGGAAGAGGCGGGATAAGATCAAATCCCTGCTGGTGAGGATATCCCAGGCCTGCGTGGAAAAAATGACATCTCTCGCAGGCCTGAGGGACAAGAGGGACAGGTGTACCAGTACTAGGAGGTCGGAGTTTAGGGGGGCCATCAACACCCTCAATTTAGAAGTCAAAGAGATCTGGGACTTTTTGGGTGGATTCTTTGAGCGTGGCGCTGGAAAGGTGTGCTTCTTGGAGGAGCTCAGGAAGACCCTCCAGCAGGTGAGCCGGGAAGGAAGCCAGGCGGTGAGGAGAAGCGGGCGGTCGGGGTCCCAAGCCCCCAAGCAGCCGGGGAAACCGGGAGAGCCTGGGTGTAGTGTGGGGGGTGGGAGTTCCGGTGGTGCAGGGCCCAGCAAGGCCATAAAACCTGGGGAGGGCTCCCGGGAGCCGATCCCTCGGTCCGTTAAAGGGACTGGGGGGTTGGCAAGGACAGGGGAGCCCAGTGATCCAGGAGGTCGCAGGGCCCAAGCGCCGCCGGAGGTACCCCCCCTGCGTCTACGGGTCAGCACACCCGGGCTCCCACAGGAGGGCCACGCTGCAATTGTGGAAGCCCGCTGTGTGCCTGTCTCCAGGACCCCTCAGCCTGCAGTAGAGCGGGAGGACCTGGCAGAGGCAGCGCCAGTGACCGCTCCTGCGGCTGGTAGTGAACAGGGTGAGAGGCAGGTGCATGGCGGTGAAGTACCAGGAAAAACATTAAAAGTTCTTGTCTGCAGCGTGGCCAAGATGGCGCCGGCTGCTGGGGGAGGAGCAGCCAGCATCAGGGACCAGGAAGTACCCCCCCCCCCCAAAGCTGGTGGCGTTACAGGTCAATTGCTGTTTTTTGTATCTACAAATGTGAGTTGTATATTCGTTTAATGTTATTTTAAATAAATCACCCGGATTTTATGCCATGTGGAGCTCTGTCTTGTTGTTTTCTATATCCATCGCTGGATACGGCTGGGTTCTAGTGCAAGTGGAGGATCTACTACTGCCTTAAAATCTTTGGTTAAGAGATATGTTGATAGTGGGCCGGCAGGACCTGAATTTCTGGTAAGCAGCTGCATAATTGGTGGTGGATTCACATCTGGTGTTCAGTTACAGCATTTCTGGAATTTCACGGGTGTCTTCATAGCCATATGGACTTATCAACTATCTATTTTTCCAATTTTGGATTCTATGGACTTTTATACAAAATATCAATTCTGTGATTATCAATTTTAGCAAATACTGCTATCACGGTTTTTTATTTGTGTTATTATCTGTGTTATATTGTTTAAGTCACTGCAGTTTTTGGGCTCACACCAACCACTGCTTAGGAGGGACTGGCAGCCATGGCTTCCTGACTCTGCTATTTGCAAATATTGCAGTCACGATTGACACATCCCAGTGTCACTTGACTACTGGGTTTACACACACCAGTGCTCAGTGGGAACAGGTGGCCACGCCCCCTTGATTCCACGGACGAATCTATACCTCCAGTTTAGATTCACTTGTTAACGCACATATTTGGTCACATATTTGACACAAGTGCACAATTGAGTTTAGCGCAATTATCCCCCCCTTTTTTTCACTTGTTCATAATTTGTTTATACACAATTTAATTGCCGCTTATCAATCTCAACCTATCATCTTAGCGCAGTTGTTCCCAAAATTTTCCTCTATTAACTGTATATACCTTCAATTGCAGCTTAGAACGGTGATTCCTTTCACAAGGACACTATGGATATTTTTGACTTCCGTTCAAATAGGGTGGTCAATACAGTAGGGGTGTTTGATTCCACCCCAATACCCACCACTTCTGAAGTAAGTGAGATTGAAAAATCTCATGACAGCAGAAATACATACCCAGTGGGACATTGTTTTTTTGGAGACGTATGTCAAGAGTGGGATGGTTCCTAGGAGCCTACGGTGGGAAGTTAGCCCACAGACAGATGAGTCTGACTTGACCAGTTGGGCCAAATATTTCAACGATGCAGGCACTTCCTTCTTGCGCTTTCTAGCGGAGAGGAAAAGAGACAAACTGATCAAGCTAGACTCTGAGATCAAGTCGGTTAAGGAATTGCTGATTCCTCACAAAAAGGAGGAGGAATATCAGGAATACTCCACTAGCCTACAAAAAAATCTTGAAAAAGAGGACAAAGATCAGAAAGTTAAAAAGAAAAAGAAATACAACCGCGACTTAGAAGATTATAAGTCGGGGTTGGTATTCAAATGGCAGAAAAAAATTGCCTCAGAGGCTGAAGATAGAGAGGTAATGGACACCACTCCGCAAGTATCTGTTGCCCCTCCTGTGCACTCACATCGCACATTGGTTCCTAAAAATAGGTTGGACCAACCTGGTACCTCTACATCTTCCCAGGCCCAGCAGAAACCTAGAGCCAACAAAAACTCTAAAAAGGATATAGTCCAATCTAATACTCCTATTAGAGGCAGACAGAAATTTAAAAGTCATAAATCAGAGCCCCAGTTCCAACACTACAGGACTGACTCTCCAGTAGGCCGAGATCAGGCACCTCCTTTTAGGAATTCCACACAAATGGATTTTAATCCTCAAAATAGAAGAGAGGGTATTTATGACTTTAATATCCCAACCCAGAATCGTTTCTTCCCTATATCAGAACCTATGGGGCCTTACGGGTTTGGACCCAGAGATGCTCCCTATAACAATTGGGAAAGATTTTTTCCCCCACCCGGTTTTGGATCACTGGATAGGGGATATGGGAATTTCAGACCTGAAAATATACAGGGGCCTCCACCATCCCGCTCTCCCTACAATTGGGGTTTTCCCAGGAGCCATCAAGGCCCAGCATGGCCTACAGAACCAAGAGAGGGACCAGAGGGGGGAGGAGAGCCCAAACATCCAAAGAGAAGAAGAGTGTAGGTATTGGCATTTATAACTTAAGCCAACAGACACTCACAGATTCTGAAAAAGAGTTGTTAGACAAGGGTTTGAAATTTGCTCCTCCGAGGAATCTGAGCAAGTTCCAAACCTTTATGGATGTCCATAAGTTCTCAAGAAAATTGAGCATTAAGAGACACTTCCTAACGAATCCTATAGTTGAAGGGCCTCAACGCACTTCGGAATATAGGCATTCTAACTTATCCAATGCTTCCTTATTCAATCCCGGGACCCTACCTGCTAGCATAAAGGTCTTTAGGGATGTTGTGCTTAAGGACTTGGATAAGATGAAGATTAGGAAGGCTAGACTGAACAAAGCTCTTGAGACAGGACTTGATTCGTTGTGTTCCAACAAATCACTTGTCATCAGACCGGCCGATAAGGGGGGTGGCATCGTCGTCCTAGACAGATGCGATTATGTTGCTGAGATGCATCGCATCGTGGACGACGATGCCACCTACACCCCTTTAAGCCGTGATCCAGTAGTCAAATACAAACACGATCTTGAGGTTATAGTAGAACAGGGCCTCCAGAAAGGGATATTAAACACAAAGGAGAGTCTGTTCCTGATACCGGTGGCTCCTCGTACACCGGTAATATACTATCTCCCGAAAATCCATAAGAATCAAACTTGCCCCCCGGGACGTCCCATTGTCAGTGGGATCGATTCCATCACGTCCCGGGTGGGCAAGTACATTGATTTTTATTTGCAGCCTTTGGTGCGCAATATACCCTCCTTCATTGGAGACACGAAGCAGGTGATCAATCTGCTGTCCGGTCTATCCCCCAAGAATGGTGTGTGGATGGTCACGGCTGACGTGACATCCCTCTACACCATAATTCCCCATGATCTTGGCCTTGAGGCGGTAAGACTTTATTTAACCAGAGATGCAACTCTAGTCTCGGAACAGATCGAATTCATCATGACTCTGCTGCAATTCGCAGCGAGTCATAACTATTTTTGGTTCGATAATTGTTTTTTTCGCCAGGATCGAGGAGTGGCCATGGGGGCTAAATATGCCCCCAGCCTGGCGAATCTCTTCATGGCCAAGTGGGAGGAGGATGTCGTCGATGGTTGCCGAAGACCTGAGGTAATACTTTGGGTTAGGTATATCGACGATGTCCTCCTCCTCTGGGATGGAGAGAGAGATGACTTAGATCTGTTTATGAGTTCCCTTAATGACAACACTAGAGGCATTAGATTTACTTTTTTTGCAAGCCAGACTCAGGTAAACTTTTTGGATCTGAATATTGGCATAGGGGGTGATAGGTTTGTCACTAGCACATTTTTTAAACCGACTGATAGGAACTCGTTCATTCCTCTGGACAGTTGCCATTATGGTCCATGGTTGAAAGCAGTCCCTCAAGGACAATATACCAGGATTAGACGCAACTGTACAGAGGTTGAAGTTTTTGACAGTCAGGCTGCTGTCTTGTCAAACAAATTTCTTGAGAAAGGTTATGATCCTCTGATATTGGATCAGGCGGTACAATCTGCCCGGGACATGAACAGGGAATCTCTGTTAAAGGTTCAAACCAAACAAGAGAGGAACGCCTTTTCTCTGCCGTTCATAACTACCTTCTCAGTACAACATCAGAACATCAAACGCTTAATTAGAAGGCATTGGCATATATTGCAAAGCGACCTTGTACTCGCACCTGTGTTACCAACAAGACCGTCTGTGGTGTTTCGAGGTGCCTCATCCTTGGAAGCTAGTGTGGCCCCAAGCGTTCAAGACCCCCCCAGTGAAACAAGAGTTTTCTGGCAAAACCTCACGGGTTATCACAGGTGTAAATATTGCCAAGTGTGCCTTCTAAACAAATGTCAAGATCGGAAGATTTCTCATTTCTCCTCCACCAGTACTGGAAGAACGCATGAAGTGAAACCATTTATCACCTGCTCGAGTAAAGGGGTGATTTATTTACTTCAATGTCCATGCGGGTTACAGTACGTGGGGAGGACTAAAAGAGAACTAAAAATTAGATTGAACGAGCATATAGCTAAGATAAGAAGTGGTTTTCCGAACCATTCGGTTTCAAGGCACTATGACCTGGTTCACCATAGAAACCCTGAGGGAACCCTGTTTGTGGGTATCGATAAATACAAGCCGAACTGGAGGGGGAGCTCTTTAATCAGAGAAATCTCTAAAACTGAAATGGCATGGATCCATAGATTGAGGACATATCTCCCTTATGGCCTCAACGTGGACACCGATATTAACGCTTTTATAAACAACGCTTAATGTCACTGTGTGCTATTCCTCATTTATCCATTAAGTTTGAACATCTAACTTTTTGAAGAAAATAATGCTGGCTGTATAGATGAAACAATAATTAATCACGGATGTGTTATTTGGAGATATAATTCACATAATTTTGAGCAACTTTATTTTTAGTGTCACTTAGAATATTAATTATTAATTTCACAATTATATACATTTTCAATTCTTTTTTAAATTTTGGTACACTATTTAATTACCCCTAATTTAGGGTTTGAGTGTGGATTCATTGAGATTCAATCACCAACCGTGTCTTTAATATATGAGACACCGCCCAGCGCGGTCACTTACACAATAGTAATGGTCTAATTTCACTAATTGATTCATTTTTTATTTGTATCTATAGAAGTACACAATCCGAATAAGATTGGGTACAGTCATCTTATGTTAATGCCACTCAGACAGTACTGGTATGTTTAGCTTATATATTAGCTCAATGATATTTATCAACACGCGGGGTTTATATCTATTATTGTTAAGTTCGTCTATCAGCGGCCTTATTTTCAATCCTGCTGGGTCATGTCATTGTTAACCTATAAGGATATTGGTGAGCCCGCCCTACCAACCAATCAAGATCTGCCTTGGGTGGAACGCAAGCGGTCTGAGGCGGTGTATGGGCGCATGCGCCATAACTCATGACGAGGCTTGGTTTACAGCGTCATGATTTAGTCTAAGATTTGTTTTATTCCTTTTAAGAAACCATAATTTCTGACCGAGTGACGATTCCAATGCTGAACGGTGATACACACACGTGATCACGCGCGGCAATTGTTATTTCAGCACTCGGATTATTTTACTTTATTGTAAATTTTATAAAAATGCAACCTTGAGCAGTGACATCAAAGTCCTGCCTTAAGGGGTGTTCCTGCCACGCCTCGCTGTGTTGGAAGTCACGAGCGTCAGAGGTGTCCGCCCCTTTGTGTAAAGTCATTTGGACAACCTATGGACATCGATTTCCGGTGAACCTAGTGATCCGGATGTAGATCGATGCACTTCCGGTGCGCGTGTGGGTCCCGGAGCGAGGCCTGGTTAGTGTAATTGTTTGATCATTATTGTCTTGTCTATAAAAAGGGGTGGCGTCCCAAGCCACTCGTACCCCGAGAAGAAGTGATCTTGTCACGAAACGCGTCGGGTGGAGTGAGTGACGTGTGGACGCCATCCCCTTCATTTCTCCAAACGAGTGGCTGTTGTTCCTGGATACGTCCGGCCGGCGTTACAGGCCAATTGCTGTTTTTTTTATCTACAAATGTGAGTTGTATATTAGTTTAATGTTATTTTAAATAAATCACCCGGATTTTATGCCATGTGGAGCTCTGTCTTGTTGTTTTCTATATCCATCGCTGGATACGGCTGGGTTCTAGTGCAAGTGGAGGATCTACTACTGCCTTAAAATCTTTGGTTAAGAGATATGTTGATAGTGGTCCGGAAGGACCTGAATTTCTGGTAAGCAGCTGCATAATTGGTGGTGGATTCACATCTGGTGTTCAGTTACAGCATTTCTGGAATTTCACGGGTGTCTTCATAGCCATATGGACTTATCATCTATCTATTTTTCCAATTTTGGATTCTATGGACTTTTTTACAAAATATCAATTCTGTGATTATCAATTTTAGCAAATACTGCTATCACGGTTTTTTATTTGTGTTATTATCTGTGTTATATTGTTTAAGTCACTGCAGTTTTTGGGCTCACACCAACCACTGCTTAGGAGGGACTGGCAGCCACGGCTTCCTGACTCTGCTATTTGCAAATATTGCAGTCACGATTGACACATCCCAGTGTCACTTGACTACTGGGTTTACACACACCAGTGCTCAGTGGGAACAGGTGGCCACGCCCCCTTGATTCCACGGACGAATCTATACCTCCAGTTTAGATTCACTTGTTAACGCACATATTTGGTCACATATTTGACACAAGTGCACAATTGAGTTTAGCGCAATTATCCCCCCCTTTTTTTAAACTTTTTATAATATATATTAGTGAATCCATCTGGTCCTGGACTTTTGCCCTGTGCTGCCTCCAGTATCACTCTCTCTAGCTCCTCTATGGAGATGGGTTTTTCCATTTCCTCCAGGGCTGCTGTTGGTATCGCTTGTAGTCCCGAGGCATTTAAATATTCCTGAATCCCTTCTTCCTGTCCCCCCCCGTCGGCCTCCCTCACGCATGGGTCTAGGTTGTATAAAGAAGTATAGAACCGATGGAATTCAGCTGCTATTGCTTGAGAGTCTACTATCTGTTTACTCCCTACCTTTATTGTATGTACATGACGCGCCTCCTGTTGTTTCTGTAATTGTATGGCCATTATCTCCCGCTCTTATTTCCCTGCTCATAAAAGCGATGGGCAAAATATCTATTTTTATTTTTATTTTTTCGATCCAAAAGCTGATTAAGATCTGTCCGAAGCTTCTCTAAATTTTGAGCATTTCCTGGCTTTAAATGGGCCTTATGTTTAATTTCTATTTTATGTATCTCCTCTAAAAGTGCTGTCAATTCCCTCTGTCTATCTCTTTTAATACGTGATCCCATTGAGATTAACTCCCCTCTCATTACCGCCTTGTGGGCCTCCCATACCACCTGGTCAGACACCTCTTCTGACGTATTCATCTCAAAATATGAGGTCAACTTGCCAGATAGAGATTCTACATTTTGCTTGTCATCCAATATCGCTTCATTCAGTCTCCAGGTTCTTTCCCTACTCCCGACCAATGCTGATCTCATCCCTAAACTTATCGGTGCATGATCCGATATAGTGATCGGCTCAATCGTCGCATGATCCACCAAACTCAGATAATATTGGTCGATCATTAACATATCAATCCTTGAATACATGTTATGTGTTTTGGAGAAATAGCTATAATCTCTATCCCGCTCGTGTAATACCCTCCAGCTGTCGACCAAATGTAGAGAACGTAAACGCTGTTTAACACATCTTAACGCTTTCTGTGACAAAAAAGTTTTCCCAGATGAGGTATCTAAACTCGGGTCCATAGTGATATTAAAATCTCCCCCCAAGATCAACATACCTTCTCTAAATTTCTCCAACCTATCTAGGGTTTTGACTAAAAATTTAACCGTTTGACTATTTGGGGCGTAGATCGTTGCTATAGTATAACACTGGCCCTGAATCTTTCCTTTCACAAAAAGATATCGGCCTTCCGGATCCTTTTGTACTTCTGTAGGTACAAAAGGGCATTGTTTATGTATTGCCATTGTAACCCCTCTTGCCCCAGAAATGGGTGAGGGCGCGTGAAACCACTGGTTGTATATAAAAAGGGGCATGCGGGGGATCGACCCTTCCACGAAGTGCGTCTCCTGTAGAAGAACAATTTCCGCCCCCAGGCGACACAGTTCATGCCAGAGACGCCCCCTCTTACAACCTGAACAGAGACCCCTTGTATTATATGATATCATTTTCATTTTATCTGCCATCTTTTTAGTCCTTTACCCACTAAACTATATTCCCTTCTCCCACCACCCCCCCCCCAAATAGAGGGGAGGGGACTGGAAGCCAAGGGAAAGTAAGAGCGGCAGGCCCTGAAACAGGACCACGGGCGGGTGAGAGAGAGAGGAGACAACAAAAAAAAAAAAGACCATACACTTAACAACCCCACAAATAACATATAGACCCCCATATCTACATATGGGTTACCCCCTAAGAGAGTGTCCCATCCGTTCAAGACCTTACAACCCCGTCCGGACTCCCCACCTCCTCCACTCCCTAACGGAGAACCAAGTCCCTTTCCTCGGGACCTACCTAACGGGAAAAATTATCCCACCAACATATAACGAGCCCCTCCTGCTCCCCGAGCTTCCCTTTCTATTAATCCTCTACATTATATCCTTTTACCCTTTTGACCTTCTACCTTTTACTTTTATACCTTTTACATTCTATTCAAGTTTTTAATATTTACATCAGGGCTATATGACCAATGTCCCCCCTAAACAAAAAAAAGGGGGGGGAAATGGGGTAGGGAATCCAGCCAATTTCCCCCCCCCAAAAAAAGGGGGGGAGAGGAGGGTGGGGGAGGAAAGAGGGGAAGGGATAACGGGAGAAGCACAGGGGGAAAAAAAAGAAAAAAAAACACCACTGATCCCCCCTCTCCCGCCAACCCCCCTTCCCTCTTAGATTAATACCTATCTTAGAACCACAAAACTAAACCCCCCCCTTCCCTTTCCCTTTGCTTTTCCCTATTTATCCCCAACCGGCACTTGCTGCCACCTTCCTGGTCTTTGCATGACTGTCCCCTGGTTCTTTAATCTCCAATCTGGGAAGTCCACCTGTGGTAGTTCCAATACATCTATAAAATGTTGCAGGTCGTCTTTATTTTGGAGTGATGCTGTCCTCCCATTTCTTGTTGCTGTGATCTTAAAAGGGTACCCCCAACGATATCTCACACCACTCTTAACGCTTCCAACAAAGGCTTAATAGTTCTTCGCTGCATAAGTGTTCTACGTGATAGGTCTGGAAATAGTGCAATTTGACCTCCCTCAAATTCAATTCCTGCTCCTTCTCGTGCTGCTCTCATAATTGTTTCCTTTACCGGGTATCTGTGCAATTTATAAATCACATCCCTTGGTCTTTCTCTACCTTGAGGAGCTGGGAAGAGCGCACGGTGTACCCTATCTATTTCAATCATTTTGGGTGCAGATGTTCCCAGGATTAACCGGAATAGCCTAGTAACTAATAGTTGAAGTTTGTTCCGTTGCTCTATTTCTGGTAGGCCCCTAATGCGTATATTTTGCCTACGCTCGCGATTCTCGTAATTATCCATTTGATCCAGCATTGAATTCAACACTTCTTCATGTTTTTTTGTCGTTTCTTGAAGATCAACCACTGCCTGTCTAGTGTCCTCTTGGTCCGTCTCCCACTCTTCCACTCTGTGCCCCAGAGCTCCTACTTCTTCTCTAATCTCCTCCACCGCCTGTTTGCAAGATGACTCTACAGCACTTATGAGTAACATTATATCATTTTTTGTTGGGAGGGCCTTTATATGTTCTCTTAAATCCCAGTCCAGTTTCAAATCTGTTTGCCCGTTAGTTATTTCTGTGGTGGTATCCTTGTTATTGCGGCCTTCTTCCTGAGGATTTATAGGACTCCGACTTTCCCTTGCTTGCTCTTCTTCTGGGGTAGCTACCCCCTGGTCACTAAACCTAGTGACCTCTCCTGGACCTCTAGAATCTACTCCAGGTGCCCTACTATTTTGCTTAAAATTCAAAGGGGATTGCCCTCGGCCCGGTGTTATATTACCTCTCCCTAGTCCACTCCCTCCACGTCCCTGGACCAGGGGATCCCGTCCTGACGCTTTTACTCCACTTTTTGGATCTGGGGAGCCCTGCTTCGTCCCCTCATGCCCCAATGTCCTTTTTATACCACCTTGGTCCATATTTGGTACAGTTAAATAAGCTCTGAACCCGTTTGCCTGGCCCTTCCCACTACCTGATGATTGCTTGGCTGCACGACGACGTGTGGACATTCCGCTGGAACCCCCTGTTTCCACCTGCATTCAAATGCATATACAAGTTTCACCTTTTATATAAGAGTGTTTTTTAGAGGACCCGTCTATTTCACTTTTTATAAGTGGGTCTGCCCGTCAATTTATCCAAAAAAGAGTGGACCCTGCAATGTTTTGTACAGATATACAGATGTCCCGGATGTACCAAAGTTAGTCAGTCAATGGATTGATACAGATTGATACAAATTTCTATTGCATATTGTACCCATGCAGCACCGGCCTTATTATTGAATGAAGAAATAAACGGTGGCTTTGCTGTTGTTCGCCTATGGTTGTGCAGGTTTCTGCGCAGTTACTAATTTCATAGCAAATATGCTGATGTTTGTATAATTGCTTTATAGTATATATCAGGATTATGCAGACCAATATGCAAGTGGTTGTATATTATGGGTGTACCATGTTAAGGGCGAATAGTTTTGCAATTAACCGGGTCAAACCGAGCTGAATCAATTAACTGATAAGTGCACAAATAAGTATACAGTCCCGTTTGTAGTTTCCACTTCAGAGGACTTACAAGCTCTCTACTTAGGAAGGAAAACTTAACTCAAGTTGGAGCTCTTTTTTCTTTATTTTCCTCTGCGCCTATGGTTTTAGTAAGTGCTTGTGCATTTACTGCATAGGTGGTAGGCAGATTTTTCCAGCTGATGATGGTTATTCAATTGCTACACACTGGATATACAGCTTCAAAAATTGATAGGCATATATTTGTGCAGTTTGTTATATGGTAAATATACAGATATTACAAATGTATATGTAAGTATTGAACCACTGCTATATGGCTGCCTTACAGATTTGACTGTCCGGTATCTGTACTCTTACTGTAAAGGGTAGGAGCCGCCCTAGGGTGCAGGTAAATATGCAGGTTGTAAACCAGTCAATAAATAACCACTTTATCTCCTCCTCCCACCGGGGTCACTGTTCATTTATCCGCATTTACTGGTTACTGTTCATTTATCCGCATTTAATCATCATCCATCCATTGTCATTTATCCCTCGTCTGTATTTGCTCCACAGATGCTATGTATTTTTTCCCTGGCTCTGTAGCTGTCTCCTCAGCTTACCTCCCACACGCCGACCGCGTGTGTGTCCCCTTTGCTGACCAGCCTGCTTCACCGAGGGGGGAGGAAGGGAGGGAGCCCACTAAGCCAGCTGATGCGACGGATGGGCTGTCTGCAAACCAGCCTGCTTTACCGAAGGAGGAGGGAGGGAGAAGCCCGCTGAAGAGACAGATGTGCTGTCTCTATAGTTGCTTCTGCGGCATATGCTGGGTAAGAGAGTACAGCCGGGGGTGAAAAAGATCGTAGATCATGCTTCCAGAAGGAGCTTTCGCTCTGGGCTGGCGGCTTCAGCCTTCAGTCGTCCGCTCGTCCACCCGCACATCACGCTCCTACGTGCAGTTCATTACCCGGGAGAACTCATAGGGGAGGGGCCCTCGCACGCCTCACACACGTCCGCACGGCATGAGCGGAATGGACTCTTTCATCTAGGTTTACGTGGCCCTTATTCTAAGGAGCATATTTATCTTTACAGCTCGTTTGATGGATGATCGTCATATGTGCGGTCTTGGATGTCTTTTCAATCCGAATGCCTGATTAATTCCATTGCATTTTTAAGGTATAGACCAGTCTTTTAGATAGATAGCTCTGTTCAATTTTTGGGTTTTTCCTTCAAAACTTTTTAGTTTTGTTTTTCTGATTCTATAGAACGGGTATTCTCTGTGGAAAGCTCCGAAAAAATCTTAAGGCTTTTTTGGTATTCAAATCACTGCCTTTAAATATCTATTTAGGGGCCAGGTACTCCTTTCCATTTATTTATGGATATGTTAATTTCATTGTTTACGTTGAATAAACAAACACACAGTTTTCTATACATATTTATATATATATATATAATTGGTTTTGTTTTGCTTCTCCAGACGGTCCTTTGTCCATCTCCAGAACCCTATTAATGTGCATTTGTATATTTGCACTTGGGTAAAAATATATAGTTTGGTGGTCTCAGCCCGGCTCCCGGTGGGTGTGCTATGCGAGGTAAGCCTGCGCTTAGTACGCCCACCACCCTCCCACAAAAACCACCACACTTACACTCACTCGAAATTGGGTTAACATGCACGCACTTTGACCACGCAGTCTCTAAAAAAAGAGAGGCGAAGGACTAACGGGGCTGGTTGAGCGGGCTAGATCCTCTCACTCCCTTATAGGGAGTCCCTCTGCCCCGTTGGGCTTTAAAGCGGAGCAGGTAGGGCGGGCTGTGTGGGAGGACCCCCTCAAACACCCACCATTGCCACCCGGGGCATGGAGAAAGGTGGCAGATTGCCTCTGGGGGAGGCCTGCCTACTCCCAACTCCTGCAACCCGGCTCCTCTCTCGAGTACACGCACAAAATACACTTTAAAAAAAAAAAGAAGAAAAAAATATATATATTTTCCCTCCTCTATGGTACACCATGTGACTCGATCCTAAAAGGCTCTTCTCCTAATTAAAGCCTTGGATTTGGTTTTTAGGCTTTTTCATCATAATTTACAGGTACATTTTTAACTGATTATCATAGCAGTACACCCTGGGCCTTTTTTGAAGATGATATGGAACTTGTCAGTCATCTATTTATATTTTCATTGTATTAAAATTGTGTTCTTTATTGTTATTGTTTTCTCCATCTTGTGTGATTCTGTTTTTTTGGTTCAGTTGTGCTTGACAAAAAACTCTTGAGGAAGCCAAATTGAATGGCGAAACATGTAGAGAAAATTGTCTGTATGCATACTTGAAACTCTATTTCATCAAATGATGGATTTTTATTCTATTTATCTTACATAGTTACATAGTTAGTCAGGTTGAAAAAAGACACAAGTCCATCCAGTTCAACCACAAAAAAAAAAAAAAAAAACCACAGTAAAATCCTATACACCCAACTCCATACCCACAGTTGATCCAGAGGAAGGCAAAAAACCCCAGCAGAGCATGATCCAATTTGCTACAGCAGGGGAAAAAATTCCTTCCTGATCCCCCGAGAGGCAATCGGATTTACCCTGGATCAACTTTACCTACAAATCTTAGTACTCAGTTATATTCTGTACATTTAGGAAAGAATCCAGGCCTTTCTTAAAGCAATCTACTGAGCTGGCCAGAACCACCTCGGGAGGGAGTCTGTTCCACATTTTCACAGCTCTTACTGTGAAAAAACCTTTCGGTATTTGGAGGTGAAATCTCTATTCCTCTAGACGTAAAGAGTGCCCCCTTGTCCTCAGTGTTGACCGTAAAGTGAATAACTCAACACCAAGTTCACTGTATGGACCTCTTATATATTTGTACATGTTGATCATACCCCCCCTTATTCTCCTCTTCTCAAGAGTGAATAAATTCAGTTCCTCTAATCTTTCATCATAGCTGAGCTCCTCCATGCCTCTTATCAGTTTGGTTGCCCTTCTCTGCACTTTCTCCAGTTCTCCGATGTCCTTTTTGAGAACTGGTGCCCAAAACTGAACTGCATATTCCAGATGAGGTCTTACTAATGATTTGTACAGGGGCAAAATTATATCTCTGTCTCTGGAGTCCATACCTCTCTTAATACAAGAAAGGACTTTGCTCGCTTTGGAAACCGCAGCTTGGCATTGCATGCCATTATTGAGCTTATGATCAACTAAAACCCCCAGATCCTTCTCCACTACAGATCCCCCCAGTTGTACTCCCCCTAGTATGTATGATGCATGCATATTCTTAGCCCCCAAGTGCATAACTTTACATTTATCTACATTAAACCTCATCTGCCACTTAGTCGCCCAATTAGACAGAGCATTGAGGTCGGCTTGTAAATTGGAGACATCCTGCAAGGACGTTATTCCACTGCATAGCTTGGTGTCATCTGCAAAGACAGAAATGTTACTTTTGATCTCAGACCCAATATCATTTATAAATATATTGAAAAGTAAGGGTCCCAGCACTGAACCTTGGGGTACACCACTGATAACCTTGGACCATTCAGAGTAAGAATCATTAACCACAACTCTCTGAATTCTGTCTTTCAGCCAGTTTTCTATCCATTTACAAACTGATATATCCAATTCTGTAGACCTTACCTTACACATGAGCCGTGTGTGCGGAACTGTATCGAACGCTTTTGCAAAATCCAAATATATCACGTCCACAGCCACGCGTCTGTCCAGGGTTTTACTTACCTCTTCATAAAAGGAAATCAGGTTTGTCTGACAACTTCTGTCTTTCATGAATCCATGTTGTCTGCTGCTTAAATAGTTTGTTTCCAGCAAGAACTCATCCATGTGGTCTTTTATTAAACGTTCCAGTATCTTCCCAACTATAGAAGTTAAACTAACAGGTCTATAGTTACTTGGTAAAGACTTTGTTCCCTTTTTAAATATGGGCACCACATTGGCCCTGCGCCAATCCAGTGGTACTATTCCTGTCTTTAATGAGTCCCTAAATATTAGATACAGTGGCTTTGAAATGACAGAGCTCAACTCACCTAGGATCCGTGGATGGATGCCATCAGGTCCAGGTGCTTTATCCACCTTTATTCTGTCTAAATATTTCAGGACCATATCACTTTTGAGCCATTGTGGATTTGAGGCTGTGTCACTCCCACCCCCATTTTGGACATGAGCTCTCCCATGCCCCATTGTATACACAGAGCTGAAGAAAACATTTAATAAATTTGCCTTCTCTTTGTCCCCAGTCACCCACTCTAGATTATTTTGTAAGGGGCCTACATGCTCAGACTTCACCTTTTTACTATTAATATATTTAAATAATTTTTTGGGGTTTGTCCTACTATCTTTTGCAATCTGTCGTTCGTTTTGAATTTTTGCATCCTTGATTTCCTTTTTGCATATCCTGTTATATTCTTTGTAAAATTTAAACAACACTAGTGTTCCTTCATTTTTATATTTTTTAAAAGCTACTTTCTTATTGTTTATAGCTTTTTTAACTTTGACCGTGAGCCACATAGGTTTTATTTTTAGCCTTTTAAACTTATTGCCCATGGGAACATACTTTGCAGTGAGGTTCCACACAGTCTTTTTGAAGAATTCCCATTTCTGTTCTGTGTTCAGCTGTGCCAATAGTCCCTCCCAGTCCAAGTCCTGGAGAGCAGCCCTCATCCTTGGAAAATTTGCTCTCTTAAAATGTAGTGTTTTAATATTTCCTGTATGTATTTCTTGCTTATAGTTAACATTAAATGAAATCATGTTATGATCACTGCTACCCACGTGTTCCTTTATCTGAACATTAGTAATAAGCTCTGCATGGTTTGAGATTATCAGGTCCAAGTTGGGGCCTCAATAAACTGCACCATAAAATTGTCCTGCAATAGGTTTTTAAATTTTTGTCCTTTAACTGTCCCAGAAGTGCCATTAATCCAGTCAATTTCTGGGTAGTTAAAATCCCCCATTATTATCACCGTCCCAGACCTTGCAGCCCTTTCCATCTGTGCAAGGAGCTGAGTTTCCACCTCCTCATTAACATTGGGTGGTTTATAACAAACTCCAATGATTAATTTTGAACTACGCACATCTGTATGCAGTTCCACCCATAATGCTTCAGCCTCATCACACTCTCCATCAATTATCTAATTTTGTATAAATAACATTTTATATTTTTTTATATATTTCTTGTGTCATTTCTGCACCTTTAAAAATCCCATTTAACCACTTACCCCCCGGACCATATTGCTGCCCAAAGACCAGAGTACTTTTTGCGATTCGGGACTCTGTCGCTTTAACAGACAATTGCGCGGTCGTGCGACGTGGCTCCCAAACAAAATTGGCGTCCTTTTTTTCCCACAAATAGAGCTTTCTTTTGGTGGTATTTGATCACCTCTGCGGTTTTTAGTTTTTGCGCTATAAACAAAAATAGAGCGACAATTTTGAAAAAAATGAATATTTTTTACATTTTGCTATAATAAATATCCCCCAAAAATATATAAAAAAACATTTTTTTTCCTCAGTTTAGGCCGATACGTTTTCTTCTACATATTTTTCGTAAAAAAAAATCGCAATAAGCATTTATTGATTGGTTTGCGCAAAAGTTATAGCGTTTACAAAATGGGGGGTAGTTTTATGTCATTTTTATTATTTTTTTTTACTAGTAGTGGCGGCGATCAGCGTTTTTTTTTTTTTCGGTACTGCGACATTATGGCGGACACTTCGGACACTTTTGACACATTTTTGGGACCATTGGCATTTTTATAGCGATCAGTGCTATAAAAATGCATTGGATTACTATAAAAATGCCACTGGCAGTGAAGGGGTTAACACTAGGGGGCGGGGAAGGGGTTAAGTATGCCTGGGTGTGTTCTTACTGTGGGGGGGGGGGGTGGCCTCACTAGGGGAAACACTGATCCTCGGTTCATACATTGTATGAACCGAAGATCAGCATTTCCCCTGCTGACAGGACCGGGAGCTGTGTGTTTACACACACAGCTCCCGGTCCCCGCTCTGTACCGAGCGATCGCGTGTGCCCGGCGGCGATCGCGCCCCGCCAGGCACACGCATGGGAGTCGGGGCGAGCGGGGGGCGCGCGCGCGCCCCTAGTGGCGGCTGGGAGAGAGGACGTCATATTACGTGCTCTCGCCCAGCAGAGCCACCTTGTGGACGTATTTCGACGGTGCGCCGTCGGCAAGTGGTTAACCTCTTTATGCATATACAGGCCCGGATTCACGTAGATGCGCGTATCTTTGTGCGGGCGTAACGTATCCTATTTACGTTACGCCTCCGCAACTTTTTCAGACAAGTGCCATATTCTCAAACCAAAGTTGCGGCGGCGTAGCGTAAATAGGCCGGCGTAAGCCCGCCTAATTCAAATGTGGTAGATGTGGGCGTGTGTTATTTAAATTTAATGTGACCCCACGTAAATGATGCTTTTTACGAACGGCGCATGTACGGTGAAAGCGGTCCGTCGGATCGTTTTCACCGTACATGTCTGCCAGAGGGCTTCTGTACGATGGTTGTACACACCATCATACAGAAGTCCGCGCGTAAACAATACGCGGGGCGTGTCCGCGTCGTCGCCGCGACGATGACGCGGAGACGTGGGCGGGCCTGCCATTTAAAGGCTTCCACGCATGCGTCGAAGTCATTCGACGCATGCGAGGGACGGCGGGCGCCTGGACATGTACGGTAGGTCTGTACTGACGACCGTACATGTCCGAGCGGGCAGGATTCCAGCGGACGGTTTTAAAACCCGTCCAGGAATATTTGCCCGCTGGGAAAAGGCCCGGCGGGCAAATGTTTGCTGGAATTCGGCCCGCTCGCGCCCACCCACGACCGAACATGTATGCTGAAACTGGCCCGCGGACCAGTTTCAGCATACATGTTTGGTCGTGTGTACGGGGCCTAACTGATTCTAAGAATCAGGCGCATAGATACGACAGCTCGGACTCAAAATTACGACGGCGTATCTGGAGATATGCCGGCATAACGCGTACGTGAATCCGGGCCACAGAGTGTAGAGTTTAACCACTTGACAACTGGGCACTTAAACCCCCTTAATAACCAGACCAATTTTCAGCTTTCGGTGCTCTCACATTTTGAATGACAATTACTCAGTCATACAACACTGTACCCACAATGGAGCTTTCTTTTGGTGGTATTTAATCACCGTTGGGTTTTTTATTTTTTGCGCTATAAAAGAAAAAAGACTAAAAATTCTGTAAAAAAATTAAATTTTCTTTGTTTCGGTTATAAAATTTAGCAAATTTGTAATTTTTCTTCATAAATTTTGGCCAAAATTTTTACTGCTACATATCTTTGGTAAAAATAAGTACAAATTGGTGGATATTATTTGGTCTTTGTGAAAGTTATAGCGTCCACAAGCTATGGTGCCAATATCTGAAAATTGATCACACAAGTACTGACGGCCTATCTCATTTCTTGAGACCCTAACATGCCAGAAAAGTACAAATACCCCCCAAATGACCCCTTTTGGGAAAGAAGACATTCCAAGGTATTTAGAAAGAGGCATGGTGAGTTTTTTGAAGTTGTCATTTTTTCCCACAATTCTTTTCAAAAATCAAGATTTTTTTTATTTTTATTTATTCTTCACAACATTTTCATATTAGCAGGTTATTTCTCACACACAGCATATGCATACTACAAAATACACCCCAAAACACATTCTGCTATTCCTCCCGAGTATGGCTATACCACATGTGTGAGACTTTTACACAGCGTGGCCACATACAGAGGCCCAACATGCAGGGAGCACCTTCAGGCGTTCTGGAGCACCCAGGCCAATTCTGACATTTCTCTCCTACATGTAAAAATCATCATTTATTTGCTAGAAAATTACATAGAACCCCAAAACATTATATATGCTTTTTTAGCAAAGACCCTAGAGAATACAATGGCGGTCGTTGCAACATTTTATCGTGCACAGTATTTGCACAGCAATTTTTCGAACGTGTTTTTTTTAGAAATAAAACTGTTTTGTGCTTTAAAAAAAAAAAGAAAACATTAAAGTTAGCCCAATGTTTTTGCATAATATGAAAGATGAAGTTATGCTGACACCCAACATGTCACCCTTCAAAATTGCACACGCTTGTGGAATGGCGCCAAACTTCGCTACTTAAAAATCCCCATAGGTGACGCTTTCCACTAGAGACCCACGCTATTGACAAAAGACGTCAACAGCGCAGCTCTCAGGTGCCAACTGGACGTCTTTGGACGTCATTTAAAGTGCATTACCCGCGCGCGCCTCTGGGGGGCTCGCAGCGGGTATACACTGTCTCGGCGCATCGCTGGGAAGCCGATGCGTGTACCTGGTGGCCAAAATGTCCGCCGGGTACACGCGATCGTCGGGAACACAGCAGGGACGTGGAGCTCTGTGTGTAAACACAGAGCTCCACGTGCTGTCAGAGGAGAGGAGACCGATATGTGTCCCTTGTACATAGGGACACAGCATCGGTCACCTCCCCCAGTCACCCCCCTCCCCCCACACAGTTAGAACACACCTAGGATACACATTTAACCCCTTCCTCACCCCCTAGTGTTAACCCCTCCACTGCCAGTCACATTTATACAGTAATTAGGGCATTTTTATAGCGCTGATCGCTGTATAAATGTGAATGGTCCCAAATTTGTGTCAAAAGTGTCCGACACGTCCGTCGCAATATCGCAGTCCCAATAAAAATCGCAGATCGCCGCCATTACTAGTAAAAAAAAAAAAAAAAAATCATAATTATGTCCCCTATTTTGTAGGCGCTATAACTTTTGCGCAAACCAGTCGCTTATTGCGATTTCTTTATTTTTTTTACAAAAATACGTCGAAAAATACGTATCGGCCTTAACTGAGAAAAAAAATTGTTTTTTTTTTTTTTAAATTGGGATATTTATTATAGCAACAAGTAAAAAAAATATATATATTTTTAAATTGTCGCTCTGTTTTTGTTTATAGCGCGAAAAATAAAAACCGCAGAGGTGATCAAATACCACCAAAATAAAGCTCTATTTGTGGGGAAAAAAGGACTTCAATTTTGTTTGGGAGCCACGTCGCACGACCGCGCAAATGTCAGTTAAAGCGACGCAGTGCCGGAAGCTGAAATTTCGCCTGGGCACGAAGGGGGTTTATGTGCCCAGTAAGCAAGTGGTTAAATATTTTTACTGGTTACATCTTTTTAGTTGGAGAAGAGGTCTAGGGCCAAAATTATTGCTCAGAGCTATGGGTGGGACGGGATCGCCAACCCTGTGTCCGGGTCTTATAGACAGCCAGCAGGTTGTGTTCCCAGGTGCACACAGCCCATATAATGAGGGACTGGTCAGAACAGTGAGTGGAGGAAGGTGGAGTGTGTGCAGCTTGTCTCTGCTGCTGTATGAAGACAGACCTGTGTGGGGAAAGCTGTCTGCCCTGTAGGAGACTACATCCCTGGTGAGGGGACTTTGTGCCTGACGGACTGGGAGGCTGGTAGACCTGAGGTGACTAGCAAGTCCAAGGGGGCTAAAGGAAGTCCTAAAGTCTGGGAGACAGTGGGCTGGAGAATCCTGTTGAGGCCAGGAGTGGGCCAGGTTTAGCAGGAAACTGCAAGGCAAAGTAAGCCTAGAAGCCAGGAGGCTTGGCATTTTTGTGAACTTTATTGGAGAAGAACTCCTGCGTGGGAAATCCTGTGTATGAACTTTTATTTTGTTTCCTTTTAATAAAAATGGGCTGCCATGCCCTCAAAACTGATAACTGACTGCTGTGGACTCGCTGAAAAACGCATTTACTACTTGAGCTAAACACCCCCATTTCACAATAGCCAATCAAAGGAAAATAGATTGGTTGTTCAAATCCAGAGATCCAACAGAGTGCAATTATGGATTGGGCTCTAACGGACATGATGGACTGTTTAACCACTTAAGCCCCGGACCATATTGCTGGTCAAAGACCAGAGCACTTTTTGCGATTCGGCACTGCGTCGTTTTAACTGACAATTGCGCGGTCGTGCGACGTGGCTCCCAAAGTAAATTGGCGTCCTTTTTTTCCCACAAATAGAGCTTTCTTTTGGTGGTATTCGATCACCTCTGTAGTTTTTAGTTTTTGCACTATAAACAAAAATAGAGCGCCAATTTTGAAAACAAATTATATTTTTTACATTTTAGCATAATAAATATCCCCCAAAAATATAAAAAAAAAAAAAATTTCCTCAGTTTAGGCCGATATGTATTCTTCTACATATTTTTCAAAAAAAAATCACAATAAGCGTTTGATTGGTTTGCGCAAAAGTTATAGCGTTTACAAAATAGGGGGTCGTTTTATGGCATTTTTATTAATATATGTTTTTATACTAGTAATGGCGGCGATCAGAGATTTTTTTTCGGTACTGCGACATTATGGCGGACACTATGGACACTTTTGACACATTTTTGGGACCATTGGCATTTTTTTAGCGATCAGTGCTATAAAAATGCATTGATTACTATAAAAATGCCACGGGCAGGGAAGGGGTTTTAACTAGGGGCGTGGAAGGGGTTAAGTATGTTCCCTTGGTGTGTTCTAACTGTAGAGGGGAGTGGCCTCACTAGGGGAAATGATTGATCGCTGTTCATATATTGTATGAACAGACGACCAGGCATTTCTTCCCTCACAGGACCGGGAGCTGTGTGTTTACACACACAGCTCCCGGTCCTCGCTCTGTAACAAGCAATCGCGGGTGCCCGGCGGGAGTCAGGGACGAGCGAGGGGCGCGCGCGCCCCTATTGGCTGCTGGGCGAGGTGATGTATAGCTACGTGCTCTCGCCCAGCAGAGCCGACCTGCCGCCGTAAAACTGCAGCGGCTGGTCGGCAAGCAGTTAATGTCTAACAACAGAAAGACAACAGAATGGAGATAACCATATCAAAATGTCCAAAAAATGGCAATAGACATCTAATAGGGAAAGGTACAGTTTAGACTTTTTTCTTTTTTGGATCCGTTCCTTGGCTCAAAGACTGCCCACTACCTTTTGTGCTGTCTTACACCAGGGCTTGCCTATTCTTGCAGGATACTTTAAAGATATTGCAATGTTCTTGTCTCTTTTGTCACTGCTTCATATTTCTCAGATATGTATATTAGCTCCTCATGGTTAAGCACGCTGTTATAACTAGCTGGAACGTTAGGGGCCTTGGAGACAGAGTGAAACGGTTGGTGGTGCTTCGTATGGTCAGACGGCTGGAGTCCTCTGTGGTGTGTCTGCAGGAGACCCATATGTCCCCTGGCCAGGAGTCTCCGTTTTCGGCTAAACTGTTTGGTACCCAGTTCGTCTCTGTCTTTTCTTCGTATGCCATGGGTGTTTGCATGTACGACCCCACTCATTGACCCATATGGTCGGTTCGTCTTTTTACTATGCTGCCTGGATGACCTGCACTGTATTATTATGAATGTGTATATTCCGCCCCCCTTTTCAGCGGAGGTTCTTAAAACTCTGGCTACCTTTTTGGTATCCCCGCGATCACTGTGGGTGATTTGAACAATTACTTGGATGCGGACCTTGACAAATTTTACGAGTTGGGGCTGAGGGATGTTTTGAGGCTTAGGAATCCGCAGGTGAAATGCTATTCATGTCACTCAGCCATGGTGGCCTTTCCAGGATTGATCACGGTCTAAGCAATGAGGCTATGCTCCCCCTAATATTGTCCTCACGTTATGAGGCGAGGACTATTTATGACCACTCTCCCTTTTGTGTAGTGATCTCCACATCTGGAGTGTCCAAGCGGGTCTGCTGGAAACTCAACCCATTTTGGTTGTCACTTCTACCGACCCCTGACCCTATTTCTGATAGTTTGCCTACATTTATTCGCTTCAATAAATCCTCAACTAGTCCAGGTATTTTTTGGGATACGTTAAAAGCTTTCCTAAGAGGCCAATTCATTAAAGCTATTAATGCT
The DNA here is from genome assembly GCF_905171775.1 of Rana temporaria. Lineage (NCBI taxonomy): Eukaryota > Metazoa > Chordata > Amphibia > Anura > Ranidae > Rana > Rana temporaria. The sequence continues at coordinate 71,272,501 of NC_053495.1, forward strand.
GTTAAGACTGAGACCAGATCATGAGAACAATCCGTGCTTCGGGAAGTTGAGAGGGCGGGAGGCTCAAAATATTGCTAAGCATCTGGTGTTAATGAAAGCTACAAATAAAAGTTTTTTCCTCCAACAGAAATATTGTGAGGAGGGCGAGAGTACGGGCCACATGTTGGCCATGATGGTAAGATCGCAGAGGGGACAGTCCCACACAGGGCCGATCCTAGGGTCACAGACGCCTGGGTGCAGAAATATTTCTGGCGCCCCCACATGGGTGTAGTCATCTTGCTAACCCCTCCCCTTTACAAATGATATGGTAACGACTCAGAGATGCTCCTCTAAGGAGCCTGGGATCCTCCCAAAATGTCTTAACAATAAAAAAAATACAGGGAGAGAAGCAGTACTCTAATGGGACCTGGAGGGGGGTCTCTCTAATGGACACAGAGAGGGCCTCTGTTAAGTCTGTTAGAAAGAGCCCCCAGACATACTACAGGAGACAGTCAAAAACTGCAGACATGATGCAAGGGATGGTCAGAGACTGCAGAAATTATACAAGGGATGGTCAGAGACTGCAGAAATTATACAAGGGATGGTCAGAGACTGCAGAAATGATACAAGCAATCAATGTATCAATGCAGCCTCATCAGTGCCCATCAAATGCAGCTTATTAGTGCCCATAGAATGCAGCCTACTAGTGCCCACCAAATGCAGCCTTACCTGTGCCCATTAATTGCAACCTTATTAGTACCCACTAATTTCAGCCTTATCAGTGTCCACCAATAGCAGCCTACCAATGTCCACCAATTGTAGCCTACTAGTATTACCAATGCCCACTAATTGCAGTATACCAATGCCCACCAATTGCAGCCTATAAGTGCCCACCAATTGTAGCCTACTAGTGTAATGAGGGTGCACTGTGAAAGGAGGGGGGCTGTGTAACAAGAGGGGGCAGTATGACAGGGTAGAGTGACAGGAGGGGGTAAAAATCACAGAAGGGGGCAGTGTGACGAGGGGCCAGAATGATGGAGGGGCAGTGTTACAGAAGGGGGGTATTGTGCCAAGGGGGTATTGTGCCAAGGGGGCAGTGTGACAGGTGGGGGAGCCAGTGTCACAGGTGGGAGAGCCAGTGTCACAGGTGGGGAGAGCCAGTGTCACAGGTGGGGAGAGCCAGTGTCACATGTGGGGGAGCCAGTGTCACAGGTGGGGAAGTCAGTGTCACAGGTGGGGGAGTCAGTGTCACAGGTGGGGGAGTCAGTGTCACAGGTGGGGGAGTCAGTGTCACAGATGGGGGGCAGTGTCACAGGTTGGGGATCAGTATCACAGGTGGGGGATCAGTGTCACAGGTGGGGGAGCAGTGGCACAGGTGGGGGGGCAGTGTCACAGGTAGAGGGCAGTGGCACAGGTGGGGGGGTCAGTGTCACAGGTGGGGGAGCCAGTGTTACAGGTGGGGGAGCTAGTATCACACGTGGGGCACAGGTGGGGGGGTCAGTGTCACAGGTGGGGGAGCCAGTGTCACAGGTGGGGGAGCCAGTGTCACAGGTAGGGGGAGCCAGTGTCACAGGTGGGGGGGGATCAGTGTCACAGGTGGGGGGGGCCCAGTGTCACAGGTGGGGGGGCAGTGTTGGGCTTACCTTACACTAGAAGTCTTAAAATGCAAGAAGTAGCAGCCCTTGTACATTCTTCCCTTTATAATATCTGCAGAATGTCCCTCCAGCCAGCACAGTTCACTTCCTGAGTTACAGTGTATACAATGGAGAGGGGAGGGGCCTCTGACCCGAACATGTATGGGCAAGAGACTCGGAGTGTACAAGCTGAGGGACAAACTTGTGCATTGAATTTGGTGTCTGCTCGGGTCAGAGGTCCCTCCCCTCTCGATTGTGTACACTGACATTCGGGAAGTGAACTGTGCTGGCTGGAGGGACTATGTACGGACATCACAGAGCTGCCGATCGCCCCTCCGGCCCCCCTCCCCTGTATGGTTGGAGATGCCAGCTGGCCCAGAGGTACAGGGGGGTGGGGTCCCCCCCCCCCACACTAGCGAAATGCCAGGGAGCAAGTGCGATCCTTTTAATTCCGCCACTGGAAACAGCCACAAGTTCATATCGCACGGGGGGGTGTTTGTGTCTGCCTGTCATGGTGCGCTTTGTGATACATACTGTACCTGTGCTGCCGAGCTAGACGAGAGCAGGGGCGGCGGCAGCGTAACTTTTCTTCAGGGACAGTCACCCCCGGCTTCAGTACACTCCTGGCGCCCTAGCAGCTGCCGGCTCTGTGTGTGACACAAGGAAAGGAGGGAGGGGAGCAGTCTGACACGCCGGCGCTCACCCCCCGCAGCGCCCGGGTGCAGAGCACCCCGCGTACCCGCCCAGGATCGGCCCTGGTCCCACATAGAGGCTATTGTTAACCCCTCTGGGGATTTGGTCTCTGCTCACGCTGATATAATATGTGTGTTTCGAGATTTCTATGCTGATGTGTACTCCTCTAAGGTCTTGCCCACGTTGGTTGAAGTTGACTACTTTCTGGATCCGTGCCAACTTCCGCAGCTTCCTGCCTTGGATGTGGAGCTATTGAATGCCCCCTAAGGTTTTGGGAGCTGTCGGAGGCACTAGCGCTTTCCTCTCCTGGTAAGTCTCTGGGATCGGATGGCTTGCCGGTGGAAGTGTATAAACGATACGCTGACACGTTGCTGCCTCATCTTAACCACTTAAGACCCGGACCAATATGCAGGTTAAGGACCTGAGGTGTTTTTACAATTTGGCACTGCGCTGCTTTAACTGGTAATTGCGCGGTCATGCAATGTTGTACCCAAACCAAATTTGCGTCTTTTTCTTCCCACAAATAGAGGTTTCTTTTGATGGTATTTGATTGCCTCTGCGATTTTTATTTTAATGCAATATAAAAGGAAAAAGTCAGAAAATTTTGAAAAAATATTATATTTTCTACGTTTTGTTATAAGAAAAATCGAATAAACTAAATTTTAGTCATACATTTAAGCCAAAATGTATTCAGCCACATGTCTTTAGTAAAAAAAATGTCAATAAGCGTATATTTATTGGTTTTCGCAAAAGTTATAGCGTCTACAAACTAGGGTACATTTTCTGGAATTTACACAGCTTTTAATTTATGACTGCCTATCTAATTTCTTGAGGTGCTAAAATGGCAGGGCAGTACAACCCCCCCCCCCAAATGACCCCATTTTGCAAAGTAGACACCCCAAAGGAAATTGCTGAGAGGCATGTTGAGCCCATTGAATATTTTTTTTTGTCCCAAGTGATTGAATAATGACAATTTTTTTTTTTCACTAAATGATATATTGCTCACACATGCCATGGTTATATGTGGATTTGCACCCCAAAATACATTTTGCTGCTTCTCCTGAGTAAGGGGATATCACATGTGTGGGACTTTTTGGGAGCCTAGCCGCGTATAGGGCCCCAAAAACCAAGCACCGCCTTCAGGATTTCTAAGGGCGCAAATTTTTGATTTCACTCCTCACAACCTATCACAGTTTCGAAAGGCCATAAAATGCCAAAATACCACAACCCCCCCCCTCCTCCAAATGACCCCATTTTGCAAAGTAGACACCCCAAGCTATTTGCTGAGAGGCATGTTGAGTCCTTGGAATATTTTATATTTTGCCACAATTTGCAGGAATATTACAAACTTTTTCTTTTTTTTTGCACAAAGTTGTCACTAAATGATATGGCATGATATGGCATGTGTGACCAATGTATCATTTAGTGACAACTTTTTGTAATTTTTTTTTTTTTTTGTCATTATTCAATCATTTCATTATATTCAATGGGCTCAACATGCATCTCAGCAAATAGCTTGGGGTGTCTACTTTCCAAAATGGGGTCATTTGGGGGGGGGGGGGGGTTGTGTGTCATATTGGCATTTTATGGCCTTCAAAACTGTGATAGGTAGTGAGGAGTGAAATCTAAAATTTACACCCTTATGCCCCGTACACACGATCACTTTTTGTGATGAAAAAAAATTTCATTTTTTATCATGAAAAAAAAAGAAATTTTTCCAACTTCATCATTAAAATTGATGTTGTCCACACACCATCGTTTTTGAACAATGATGAACAAAGCGATGGCACTTGTACAGGACGCCATGGCTGGGTCCTGGAAGAACGTTATATTTCCCCTCTGTTTGGACTGTGGTGCCTTTAAGGGATTGGAAAGGGTTAACGCACCTGTCTAAGGAAGTAGTTTAAAGCAGACAGGAAGTGCAGGTGAGTGTGAAGGAGTGTAGGAGAGTCTATGCATGGTGAATGGTGGACAAGGAAAGCTGTGGAAGCTATGAAAAGCTGTGAAAGGACTTGGCAGTGTCCTGCCTGAAAGCCTGCTACTGAAGGACTTACCTGCAAGGACTGTTTAACTTCGATAGCAGTTCTGAGCTGTACAAGTCGGTGAGACTGTTATTTCTTTTGTTTTTGCTGCTGCTAAGCCATTTAAGTTTAATAAACCTCAGTTTTGATTTAAAAAGCCTGTGTCCTGCGATCAAGCTGGTCCCCCAAACATTACACTGGTGCTCGAATGCGGGCAGGACAGAATAACAGGCATAAGAAGAGAAAAAAAAAAAAAACAACTTTTTTTTTTCTGTTACATTGGACTTTATATTGAACTGACATTTAAAGGGACAGTACATTGAATTTATGTCCTGGGTTAAAGCTGCACAAACATTGAAAGTTGAAGCAATGGAGGAGCTAATTAAACAGCTGACCCTGGCTAACATACAAGCGCAAACTTACCACAAAGAGGCGCTGGCTCTGCAGCAAGAAAATACTCGCCTGTTGGTGGCCCAGTTAGCAGCCCAGCAAGCAGCCCAGCAAGGGGTTATGTAGGCTCAGGTGACTGCCTTAAAGGAAGCTGTGCAGCAGCTGTCTCAGGTTCAGGAGCCAGCGGCTGTTGCCCCTGGCAACCAGGTGACTGTGAGGGCAAGCCATTTTCTACAGAAATTGTCCCTGAGCGATGATGTAGAGGCATTTCTTGCTACGTTTGAGAGGACAGCGGAGAGAGAAGGATGGTCTCAGGACCAGTGGGCCGGCCTCATTGCTCCTTTTCTCGCTGGAGATCCTCAAAAAGCCTACTTTGACCTGCCACCAGATGATGCTAAAGACTATCAAAAGCTAAAGGCAGAAATTCTGGCTCGTCTGGGGGTGACTACGGCCATTCGGGATTCGGGCCCAACGTGTACACCAATGGAAATATCGTCCAGATCGGCCACCCCGGTCTCAAATGCATGACCTGGTGCAACTAGTAAAAAAATGGCTGCAGCCTGAGGTGTTGTCTGGCCCCCAAATTGTGGAGCGGGTCGTGCTGGACCGATACCTGAGGTCCCTGCCAGATGACCTCCAACGGTGGGTCAGCCATGGAGACCCCAAAACAGCAAACCTCCTGGTTGAGATGGTGGAACGATATACAGTGGTGGAGGACCTGCTCGGACCTACCAAGCGCATAGGGCCTAGTCTGCCACGGCCTGTTCGACCAACTGCTGCCCTTCGAAAGGATGTTCCAAGGAGCCCTGGGACAAACACCCCGGAAGGCCAAGAGACACTCCCGGTACCTTCGCAGCGTTCTGTTCCTGTTCGGAGAGGAGGGGATGTACAATGTTGGCGATGTCATTCCTGGGGTCATACCCGGGCACACTGCCCACTGCAAGAGGAGCCCATGGAATGCGGGGTTCTTCGGAGGGGGTCTTTTTGTGCCCATAAAGTGTGCACCACACACCTCGACCTGGATGAGGAAAAGTTTGAGTGTGAAGTCCAAGTGAACCACCTCCCTGCCCGGGATTTGTTGGACTCTGGAAGCATGGTAACCCTGGTTCATCCTAGAGTGATTGGGAAGATCGGTCCGGTAAGAAAAACTTTACGGGTGGTATGCATTCACGGGGACACTAGAGAGTACCCGCTCATCACGTTGTCTATCTCCTCAGCATGTGGCACTGTTACTCAAGAGGTGGGGGTGATAAAGAACTTGGTGCATGATGTTATAATAGGACGAGACTGTCCATTGTTTACAAAACTGTGGGAACAAGGAGAACAGTTCAGAGACTGGGGAGAAACTAGCCCCCCTGTTCCTGCTGCTGAGAGGGATAACCCTGAACTGCCAAACGTTAACCAGTTCCCGACCCCCGCATGTACATATACGTCCACAATATGGCACGTACAGGCACATGGGCGTACATGTACGTCCCCGCCTTTCCCGGGTTCGGGGGTCCGTTTGGGACCCCCTCCGGTACATGCGACGGCCGGGAACGGTGTACGGGAGGTCCGGGAGGAGGGGGCGGCTATTGATTTCCAGCCGTCCCCTCTCGATCTCCCTCGGCGAATCAGCTTCCACCTGAGCCCTCCCTGCCTGTGTAACTGTAAACACAGGCAGGGAGGAAGTGACGTTTTCTCCCCTCTGGCGGTCTTTTTGTCCGGTTCCAGAGGAGAGAAGACGTCTGTACTGTGAGTTGCACCAACAGCACACTGACACAGCACACATAGGTACATAACCCCCCCCCCCCCCCCCGATCACCCCCAGATCACCCCCTGTCACAGTGTCACTGATTGCAGTGATCATTTATTTTCTGATCACTGCTTTTAGTGTCAGTGTGACAGAAAAAAGTGTCAGGGCAGTTAGGTTTAGGCCCCTTTAGGTCCAGGGTAGCCCCCTACCCCCCCCCCCCCCAATAAAGGTTTAACCCCTGATTGCCCCTAGAGTTAACCCTTTCACCCCTATTGCCAGTGTCACTAAGCGATCGGTTTCTGATCGCTGTATTAGTGTCACTGTTGCCGCTAGGCAGTTAGTTTTTTTTGAGGTTCGCCGCCAGGTTTATATAGCGTTAGGTACCCCCATAAATAAAGGTTTTAACCCCTGATTGCCCCTAGAGTTAACCCTTTCACCCCTATTGCCAGTGTCACTAAGCGATCGGTTTCTGATCGCTGTATTAGTGTCACTGTTGCCGCTAGGCAGTTAGTTTTTTTTGAGGTTCGCCGCCAGGTTTATATAGCGTTAGGTACCCCCATAAATAAAGGTTTTAACCCCTGATTGCCCCTAGAGTTAACCCTTTCACCACTGATCACTGTATAAGTGTCACTGGTGACGTGGTTAGCCAGTTAGTTATTTTAGGTTTGCCACCAGGTTTTTAGAAAGCGTCAGGTACCCCCATATATTACCGAATAAAGGTTTTAACCCCCTGATTGCCCCCTAGTTAACCCTTTCACCAGTGATCACCGTATAAGTGTTACGGTTGACGCTGGTTGGTTAGTTTGCTGTTTATAGCATCAGGGCACCCGCCGTATATAACCCAATAGGTTTAACCCCCTGATCACCCGGCGGGTGATATAAATTTAATTTTAGCGCCAGTCAGGGTCTGCGTCGCCCCAGGCAGCGTTAGGTTAGAGCCAGTACCGCTTACACCCACTCGCTAAGCATACACCCCCCTTAGTGGTATAGGATCTGAACGGATCGATATCTGATCTGATCAGATCTATACTAGCGTACCCAGCAGTTTAGGGTACCCAAAAACGCATTGTTAGCGGAATCAGCCCAGATACCCGCTAGCACCTGCGTTTTCCCCCTCTGCCCAGCCCAACCCACCCAAGTGCAGTATCGATCGATCACTGTCACTTACAAAACACAAGACACATAACTGCAGCGTTCGCAGAGACAGGCCTGATCCCTGCGATCGCTTACAGTTTTTTTTTAAGCGTTTTCTACGTTTGCTTTTCTACAGATCAGGTGCTTTTTTTACCTGTGAATCCTTACCATTGTACCACTAAATTTAGAGTCCAAAATGGCAAAGCGAAGGTACAATGATAAGCAGGCCTTGGAGTTCATGTGCATGTCAGATAGTGAAGAGGAGGAGGTCACGCATCTGACAGATTCTGGCTCAGAATACGAACCCGTTTACGACAGCGGCTCCATGTCAGATAGCTCGCACGACGAAGTTGAGGTCCCTGCTAAGGCCAGGTGTACCCAATCCCGTTCTGATGTTGTTGAGCAGCAAGAACCGCAGGACCCTCGTATGGAGCAGAGATCCAGTACTAGCGCCGCTATTCCTTCTGGTGGATTGGCAAGCACCAGCGGCCTAGTACACCCTGGTCGTTTATCCAGCACTGCAGTAACACTTGGTGACGTGGCGAGTCCCATAAGTGCAGTTCAAGCTGGCGATGTGGCAAGCACAAGTAGTGTCCCGCTGCCACCAAGAAGAAGACAGAGACAGGCCCGTCGTGCCCATAGTGCCCTTCCTGTAGAATTTGCCTATCCTGATTGGGTCCCCACCACTTCTACAGCACCTGTACTTCCCCCATTCACTGGCCAACCCGGTATTCAGGTGGATACAGCGAATTTTATGGCACTTGATTTTTATTCGCTGTATTTCACGGAAGATCTCTATAGATCTATTGTGGACCAGACTAATTTATATGCTGGTACCTACATCGCCGCTAACCCCCAGTCTCGCCTTGCCAAACAATGGAAACCTCTTGAGGTTTCCGAATTTAAGACCTTTCTGGGCCTTACCCTCAACATGGGCATACACAAATTTCCGTCATTGCGGATGTATTGGTCCATACATCCCATCGACCATATGCCCGTTTTCTCTGCTCACATGGCCAGGAAACGATACGAGGCGATCCTGTGGTTCCTGCATTTCAGTGACAATGCACTTTGTCGTCCACGTGGAGACCCTGAATTTGACCGGCTCTACAAAATTCGGCCCCTCGTAAACCATTTCAACGAACGTTTTGCAGCCTTGTTTAATCCCCAGCAGGTTGTATGCGTTGATGAGTCCCTGATTAAATTTGCTGGCCGCTTGTCTTTCAAACAGTACCTTCCCAGCAAGCGTGCCAGATACGGGGTCAAGCTCTATAAGCTCTGTGACAGGGCCACAGGCTACACATGGAGCTTTAGGGTTTACGAGGGAAAAGATAGTCAGGTAGAGCCGGAAGGATGCCCAGATTACATGGGGAGCGCTGGCAAGATTGTTTGGGACTTGGCGTCACCCTTATTCGGAAAGGGGTACCATTTGTATGTGGACAATTTTTACAGCAGCGTGCCACTTTTTAGCCACTTAATTGATCAACAGATTGGAGCATGTGGCACCATGCGACCTAATCGCCGGGGCTTCCCCCAGCGGCTTGTAGATGCCCGTATTAGGCCGGGCGAGAGCCTGCTGCAGATGTAAAAATTTACTCGCTGTGAAGTGGCGGGACAATAGGAATGTTTTCGTTCTTACCACCCTTCACGCAGACACGACAGTCCAAATTCGTACGGCGACTGGTGTTGTGGAGAAACCCCTCTGTGTCCACGAATATAACCTTAATATGGGAGGGGTGGACCTCAACGACCAGTTAATGGCGCCGTATCATATTGCCCGTAAGACGAGACACTGGTACAAAAAAGTGTCTCTACATTTATTTCAATTGGCTCTACTGAATGCTCATGTCGTATACAGAGCTTCAGGACGGAATGAATCCTTCCTTCAATTCCAGAGGGATATCATCACAGAACTCCTGTATCCAGGCGGTACTGTACCTCACCAGCCCCTACCAAATGCAGTAAGCCGACTGCATGAGAGGCATTTTTCGTATGCCCTTGAGAGTACCCCTACCCAACGAGCCCCCCCAAAGAAAATGTCGTGTCTGTACCAAGCGCGGATTTAGGCGTGACACCCGTTATTTTTGTCCCAAATGTCCTGCCGATCCTGGTGTTTGTATTGGTGAATGTTTTGAATGCTTCCACACACACGTTAATTATTAGTGTAGGGTGAAACATTTCACAGGCTAGGCACACTCACACAGGGTCTCCCAAGATGCCATCGCATTTTGAGAGACCCAAACCTGGAACCGAAAAGTTGAAGTTACAGTTCACAGTTACAAAAAAAAGTGTTAAAAAAAAAAAAAAAAAAAACACACAAAAAAAAAAAAAAAATAGTTGTCGTTTTATTGTTCTCTCCCTCTCTATTCTCTCTCTATTGTTCTGCTCTTTTTTACTGTATTCTATTCTGCAAAGTTTTATTGTTATGTTTTTTCATGCTTGCTTTTCAGGTATGTAATTTATTTTACTGTTTTCAGGTACGCCATTCAGCTGTTGCGCGGACTTATTTATCTTGACAGCAACAGCGTTTGCTCCCACGATATATAAAGCCGCGACTCCAGTGCTGTAGGAGGTGATTTCACCACCACAGTTAAAAAAAAGAGCATATATGCCGAAGCATGGGGGCAGCAGGGGCGGAGGAGCGATTTTGCTCCTAATGCCGCGTACATACGGTTGACATTCCTACGGAGGCTTTCCCGTGGAAAAGTCTGACCATGTGTACACGGCATAGAAAAGTCCGACCGTGTGTACGCGGCATAGAAAAGTCCGACCGTACGCGGCATAACTTTTTTGCGGGAGGATGCCCCCATGCTTCGGCATATATATATTTTAGGCACAGGTTGCGTTAAAAAATGTTTTATTTTTTACTATGTTTTTTTATAGGTATCTGCTTTGCAGGTATGGTATCATCTTACTGTTCTACTGGAATGTTACTTTGTTTTAATGTTAACCATCATTTGCTTAGCAGGTACGCCATTCAGTTGCAGTGCGGATTTATTTAGCGTGACAGCAACAGCGTTTGCTCCCACGATATATAAAGCCGCGACTCCAATGCTGTAGGAGGTGATTTCAACACTACAGTTCAAAAAAGAGCATATATGCCGGAGCATGGGGGCATTAGGGGCGGAGGAGCGATTTTGCTCCTAATGCCGCGTACATACGGTTGACATTCCTACAGAGGCTTTCCTGTGGAAAAGTCTGACCATGTGTACACGGCATAGAAAAGTCCGACCGTACGCGGCATAACTTTTTTGCGGGAGGATGCCCCCATGCTTCGGCATATATAAATGGTGCATGTATGCCCATCATTAGAAGTGGGTGGATGAAGGGAGGTATTCTAATGGTGGGCATACCCACCGATCAATCTTTTTTTTGTTCAGCCAACAGGCTGCATGAAAAAAAAAAAGATTACAATACATGTCCAACAAGAACCATCAACGTACTGGTATGTTGCTGGACTTTGAATGGTTATACCAGAATGATGCCTGCGGGTTTAGGCATCATCTTGGTATCATTCTTTTCAGCCAGCGGTCGGCTTTCATGTAAAAGCAGTCCTAGCGGCTAATTAGCCTCTAGACTGCTTTTACATTCAGTGGGAGGGAATGTCCCCCCCCCCAGATATAAACGGCGCCATTGAGAATATGGGAAAGCATTTTATCACACCGATCTTGGTGTGGTCAGATGCTTTGAGGGCAGAGGAAAGATCTAGGGTCTAATAGACCCCATTAAAAAAAAAAAAAGAGTACCTGTCACTAACTATTGCTATCATAAGGGATATTTACATTCCCTGAGATAACAATAAAAATGGTAAAAAAATAAATAAATGGAAGGAACAGTTAACAAATAAAATAAAAAAAGCGAAATAAATATATAAAAAAAAAAAAAAAAAAGCATCCCTGTCCCCCCCTGCTCTTGCGCAAAGGCGAACGCAAGCGTCGGTCTGGAGTCATATGTAAACAGCAATTGCACCATGCATGTGAGGTATCACCGCGAAGGGCAGATCGAGGGCAGTCATTTTAGCAGTAGACCTACTCTGTAAATCTAATGTGGTAACTTGTAAAGGCTTTTAAAAATGTATGTAGTTTGTCGCCACTGCGCGTTTGTGCGCAATTTTAAAGTATGTCGTGTTTGGTATCTATGTACTCGGCCTAAGATCATAATTTTTATTTCATCAATAATTTGGGCAATATAGTGTGTTTTAGTGCTTTAAAATAAAAAAAAGTGTATTTTTTCCCCAAAAAATGCGTTTGAAAAAACGCTGCGCAAATACTGTGTGGAAAAAAAATTTGCAACACCCACCATTTTAATCTGTAGGGCCTTTGCTTTAAAAAAAATATATAATGTTTGGGGGTTCAACTTAACTTTCTTGCAAAAAAATAATATGTTTTTATGTAAACAAACAGTGTCAGAAAGGGCTTTTTCTTCAAGTGGTTAGAAGAGTGGGTGATGTGTGACATAAGCTTCTAATTGTTGTGCATAAAATGCCAGGACAATTGAAAACCCCCCCAAATGACCCCATTTTGGAAAGTAGACACCCCAAGCTATTTGCTGAGAGGCATCTTAAGTCCATGGAATATTTTAGATTTTGACCCAAGTTGCGGGAAATATAAATATATATTTTTTTGCGCAAAGTTGTCACTAAATGATATATTGCTCAAACATGCCATGGGTATATGTGGAATTACACCCCAAAATGCATTCTGCTGCTTCTCCTGAGTACGGGGATACCACATGTGTGAGACTTTTTGGGAGCCTAGCCGCGTACGGGACCCCAAAAACCAATCACCGCCTTCAGGCTTTCTAAGGGTGTAAATTTTTGATTTCACTCCTCACTACCTATCACAGTTTCGAAGGCCAAAAAATGCCAAAATAGCACAAAAAAAACCCAAATGACCCCATTTTGGAAAGAAGACACCCCAAGGAAACTGCTGAGAGGCATGTTGAGTCCATTGATTTTTTTTTTTTTTGTCCAAAGTGATTGAATAATGAGAAAAAAAAAAAAAAGAAAAATTTGTCACTAAATGATATATTGCTCACACATGCCATGGTTATATGTGGAGTTGCACCCTAAAATACATTCTGCTGCTTCTCCTGAGTACGGGGATACCACATGTTTGGGAGCCTAGCCGCGTATGGGACCCCGAAAACCAAGCACCGCCTTCAGCATTTCTAAGGGCGCAAATTTTTGATTTCACTCCTCACTACCTATCACAGTTTCGAAGGCCATAAAATGCCAAAATAGCACAAAAACCCCCCAAATGACACCATTTTGGAAAGTAGACACCCCAAGCTATTTGCTGAGAGGCATGTTGAGTCCATGGAATATTAAATTTTTTTGCCCCAAGTGATTGAATCATGACCAAAAAAAATAAAAATAAAAAAATGTACAAAACATTGTCACTAAATGATATATTTCTCACACATGCCATGGTTATATGTGGAATTGCACCCCAAAATACATTCTGCTGCTTCTCCTGAGTACGGGGATACCACATGTGTGGGACTTTTTGGGAGCCTAGCCGTATTAGACCCCGAAAACCAAGCACCGCCTTCAAGATTTCTAAGGACATAAATTTTTGATTTCACTCACACAAATCTTGAAGGCAGTGCTTGGTTTTCGGGGCCCCGTACGCGGCTTTTTTTTTTTTTTTTGGTCATTATTCAATCACTTGGGGCCATAAAATTAAATATTCCATGGACTCAACATGCCTCTCAGCAAATAGCTTGGGGTGTCTTCTTTCCAAAATGGGGTCATTTGGGGGGGTTGTGTGACATCTTGGCATTTTATGGCCTTCAAAACTGTGATAGGTAGTGATAGGTAGTGAGGAGTGAAATCAAAAATGTATGCCCTTAGAAATCTTGAAGGCGGTGCTTTGTTTTCCGGGCCCCGTATGCGGCTAGGCTCACAAAAAGTCCCACATATGTGGTATCCCCGTACTCGGGAGAAGCAGCAGAATGTATTTTGGGGTGCAATTCCACATATAACTATGGCATGTGTGAGCAATATATCATTTAGTGACAGCTTTGTGCAAAAAAAAATCAGTTTGTCATATTCCCGCAACTTGTGTCAAAATATAAAATATTCCACGGACTCGACATGCCTCTCAGCAAATAGCTTAGGATGTCTACTTTCCAAAATGGGGTCATTTGGTTTTTTTTTTTTGCTATTTTGGCATTTTATGGCCTTCGAAAACCTTGATAGGTAGTGAGGAGTGAAATCAAAAATTTGTGCCCTTAGAAATGCTGAAGGCGGTGCTTGGGTTTTGGGGCCCCGTATGCGGCTAGGCTCCCAAAAAGTCCCACACATGTGGTATCCCCGTACTCAGGAGAAGCAGCAGAATGTATTTTGGGGTGCAATTCCACATATAACCATGGCATGTGTGAGAAATATATCATTTAGTGACAACTTTTTGTAAACTTTTTTTTTTTTTTTTTTTCGTCATTATTCAATCACTTGGGACAAAAAAATTAAATATTCAATGGACTCAACATGCCTCTCAGCAGTTTCCTTGGGGTGTCTACTTTCCAAAATGGGGTCATTTGGGGGGTTTTGTACTGCCCTGCCATTTTAGCACCTCAAGAAATGAGATAGGCAGTCATAAAATAAAAGCTGTGTAAATTCCAGAAAATGTACCCTAGTTTGTAGACGCTATAACTTTTGCGAAAACCAATAAATATACGCTTATTGCGATTTTTTTTTTTTTTTTTACTAAAGACATGTGGCTGAATACATTTTGGCCTAAATGTTTGACTAAAATTTAGTTTATTCGATATTTTTTACTTTTTGTTATAAGAAAAATCATTTTTTTCAAAATTTACGGTCTTTTTGCGTTTATATCGCAAAAAAAAAAAATCGCAGAGGCGATCAAATACCATCAAAATAAAGCTCTATTTGTGGGAAGAAAAGGACGCAAGTTTCGTTTCGGTACAACATTGCATGACCGCGCAATTACCAGTTAAAGCAGCGCATTGCCAAATTGTAAAAACACCTTGGGTCTTTAGACAGCGTATTGGTCCGGGGCTTAAGTGGTTAATGTGGACCCAGATGAGGAAAATGATAATGATTGGGTTAATGGTGATGAAAGTAGTGTTGATACTATTGAGGATGTCAAGATATGTGGTCCACAGACCTACCAAAACACTAAGGGGGAGGAGCAGTGGCGGAACTACCGCCATAGCGACCCACGCGGGCGCTATGGGGCCCGCAGCTGAGTGAGGATCAGGGGGGCCCGGTGAGCCCCGAGTGCTGAGGAGCAGGGACCGATCTGTAGCCGAGCGCGGCCAGCACCATGCGTTCACGTGGGATGGACCCCCCGCGCGCGCTGAATCCCACCAGCAGCACTCCCCCCCCCCCCGCTCCTGTGAATACAGTGGTGAGTGCCTCATCCTGTTCCCCGCTGCAATGCCCTCTCTCCCGTCAGCAGCAACCCCCTCGCTCCCACCTTCAGCGGTAAGCAGCACTCCCGAGTGAGTCCCCCCCCCCCTCCCCTCTCTCCCTGTAATGTCCCGATCAGGATGCTCTCTCTCACCAGCAGCACGCGGCTCTCCCCATCTTCCCCCCACTCCAGGAGAGCTGATGACTAGTTTGACAGGTAACCTACTGACAATTCCGTTCGGTCTCCCTCGCCCCTGTCAGTTCAGTGCTACTTGCAGGAGCCCAGCAGAAAGAGCATCTCACTGTCATCCCCATCCATCCCATGGTCCTCGCGTCCATCCCACGGTCCCCCATCCATCCCACGGTCCCCCCGTCCATCCCACGGTCCCCCCGTCCATCTCACTGTCCCCCTGTTCATCTCACTGTCCCCCCGTTCATCTCACTGTCCCCCCCGTTCATCTCACTGTCCCCCCCGTTCATCTCACTGTCCCCCCGTCCATCTCACTGTCCCCCCGTCCATCTCACTGTCCCCCCGTCCATCTCACTGTCCCCCCGTCCATCTCACTGTCCCCCGTTCATCTCACTGTCCCCCCGTTCATCTCACTGTCCCCCCGTTCATCTCACTGTCCCCCCGTCCATCTCACTGTCCCCCCGTCCATCTCACTGTCCCCCCGTCCATCTCACTGTCCCCCCCCATCCATCTCGCTGTCCCCCCCCCGTCATCACTGTCCCCCCCGTCCATCTCGTCCTCCCCCCCCGTCCATCTCCTGTCCCCCCCGTCCATCACTGTCCCCCCCCGTCCATCTCACTGTCCCCCCCCGTCCATCTCACTGTCCCCCCCCGTCCATCTCACTGTCCCCCCCGTCCATCTCACTGTCCCCCCCCGTCCATCTCACTGTCCCCCCCGTCCATCTCACTGTCCCCCCCCGTCCATCCTACGGTCCCCCCGTCCATCCTACGGCCCCCCCGTCCATCTCACGTCCCCCCCGTCCATCTCACGTCCCCCCCGTCCATCTCACGGTCCCCCCCGTCCATCTCACGGTCCCCCCCCCGTCCATCTCACGGTCCCCCCCGTCCATCTCACTGTCCCCCCCGTCCATCTCACGGTCCCCCCGTCCTATCCATCTGGTCCCCCCGTCCATCTCACGTCCCCCGTCCATCCACCCCTCCTGTCCATCTTACTGTCTCCCGTCCATCCCACGGTCCCCCCGTCCATCCCACGGTCCCCCTGTCCATCCCACGGTCCCCCCGTCCATCTCACGGTCCCCCCATCCATCTCACTGTCCCCCCGTCCATCTCACGGTCCCCCTGTCCATCCCACCATCCTCCTGTCCATCCCACCATCCTCCTGTCCATCTTACTGTCTCCCGTCCATCCCACGGTCACCCTGTCCATCCCACGGTCACCCTGTCCATCCCACGGTCCACCCGTCCATCCCACGGTCCACCCGTCCATCTCACGGTCCCCCCGTCCATCTCACGGTCCCACCCCGTCCATCTCACGGTCCCACCCCGTCCATCTCACGGTCCCACCCCGTCCATCTCACGGTCCCACCCCGTCCATCTCACGGTCCCACCCCGTCCATCTCACGGTCCCCCCCGTCCATCTCACTGTCCCCCCGTCCATCCCACCATCCTCCTGTCCATCTTACTGTCTCCCGTCCATCCCACGGTCACCCTGTCCATCCCACGGTCACCCTGTCCATCCCACGGCCACCCTGTCCATCCCACGGGCCTTAGATATGATCGGCTGATTTGGAGTGTTGAGATAGAATGGGCCACCTTGGTGTGGTGTTGATAGTGTGGGTTGCTATAGGTAGGATGGCCTACTTTTAACTGGCAGTGGAAGGTTTGGGTGCAGTGGATAGTAAGGGGTTTTGTAGATCGGGTGGGTTTCATTTAGGCCCCTTCCACGGTTAACGCAATGTGGCCACTGATTGGAGTTGGAACTCGGTTTGAGACCATCTTATGGGAACCACTCCAGGAGGTATACAGCCGGAATATCACATCTATAAGGAGGTAAGTGCTCTGTGAGCCCACTGTTTGAAGACTTTTTTAGAAGATTACCAGAAGAACATCAGTTTTATACACGGAGATCACAGTTTCTCATCTATTAAGACATTTTGTGGTATATTTTTTGTTCATTGCACATTGCTGCAGTTATTTTTCTGTTATATATAGCACTTTTTGCACTTATAATTCTTTATTATATTACTATTGCGCTCATCATTTTACATTTCATCCATTTTTGCATACCACGGCTGCCCACTGCGCCACGCCACATCCCTGCTCCCTGCTCGGTGGCTCTCCTCTCCTCCTCGGCTGCTAAGCCTCCTGACATGTCAGTGTACGTAGGACATGTCAGTGTACGTAGGACATGTCAGTGTACGTAGGACATGTCAGTGTTAGTGTATGTAGGTCAGGTCATGTGTCAGAAACAACCTTGAAAGACATGCTAGTGTCCCTAAGAGCTTCCTTACATGCTAATCTCATGGAATGTGTAACTGACACGTCAGTGTGTGTGTGTGTACTGACATACACATAGACACACACACTGACATGCATACACACACACACTGACATACATACACGTCAGTGTGTGTGTGTGTGTGTACTGACGCGCACACACACGTAGGTCAGGGTATGTGTTTCAGGTAGGTCACACCGCGCCACTCCACCGCGCCCGCACCCCCCCATGCCGGCTTCGGGCTAAAGCCCCTAGTCTTTTTGCCACCTAGCAACGCCCCTGATCGCCGGCATGGTCTCCCAGCCAGGGGAAGAGAGAGGAGAGGAAGAGGCGAGCTGTCTGTATCAGCAGAGAGCGGAATTGCCCGCTGTAATAACTTTCATTAGAACTTCCAGTGTTCCCGGGGCTCATGTCACATAGCTCCACCTCTTGGTCCGGCACCTTTGATTGACAGAACGCCGGTCCAGTGTCGGACATGTGACGTCATCAAAGGCGCTGGGCTAAGAGGTGGGGCTATGTGACGATGAGCCCCGGGAAGACGGGAAATTCAAATGAAAGCTATTACAGCGGGAAATCCCGATCTCTGCTGATCCGGCCGGCTTGCCTCTTCCTCTGCACAGGTGAGGCTGTATTGGGCACAGGCAGGCCAGGCTGTATTGGGCACAGGCAATGCTGTATTGGGCACAGGTCACGCTGTATGGGGCACAGGCAGTTCAGACTGTATTAGGCACAGGCAGGCCAGGCTGTATTGGGCACAGGCAACGCTGTATTGGGCACAGGTCATGCCAGGCTGTATTGGGCACAGGCAGGTCAGGCTGTATTGGGCACAGGCAAGCCAGGCTGTATGGGGCACAGGTGACGCTGTATTGGGCACAGGTGACGCTGTATGGGGCACAGGTGACGCTGTATGGGGCACAGGTGACGCTGTATGGGGCACAGGTGACGCTGTATGGGGCACAGGTCACCCTGTATGGGGCACAGGTCACCCTGTATAGGGCACAGGTCACGCTGTGTACAACATTTTGCTATGGGGCCCTGTGATTTCTAGTTACGCCCCTGGGGAGGAGCCTTTCCCACTTCAGGTAATGCTAGGGGTAGAGGATGAGGAAGTGGGAAAGGAAGTGGCCTCTACCCCTGCGCTGCCAGATTTGGGTGTTCCCCAGGGGTCATTTGGGACTGCTCAGATGCAGGACCCCACTTTGGCCCATGCACGGGAACAAGTTGTAGTAGTAAATGGGGTTCCCCAAGAGCCAGGTGAGAATGAGAGGTGGCCACACTTTGCAATATATAATGAATTGCTGTATCGGGTTACCAAGGAGAGAGAAAATGTGGTAGAGCAATTGTTGGTACCCCAACAATATAGACGAAAGGTTCTGGACCTGGCCCATGACGATGTGTTAGGGGGACACCTGGGAGTTGAAAAAACGGAGGCACGGATCACCGACCGGTTTTACTGGCCAGGTCTGAAAGCAGAGGTAAAGAGATACTGTACCTCTTGTCCCACCTGTCAGTTGACCGCTCCGGTGACTCATTTTCGGAGCCCTTTGGTCCCTCTGCCCATAATTGAGGTCCCATTCGAGAGGATAGCCATGGATATAGTGGGTCCCTTGGTAAAGTCAGCGCGAGGTCACTCCTACATATTGGTGATTCTTGACTATGCCACCCAATATCCTGAGGCGCTACCCCTGCGGAATACCTCCTCAAAGGCCATTGCCCGGGAATTATTCCAGATGTTTACACGGACTGGTTTCCCCAAGGAAATACTCACAGACCAGGGTACCCCGTTTATGTCAAGGGTTATGGCCGATGTGTGTAAGCGGTTCCGGATTAAACAGCTACGCACATCGGTCTACCATCCCCAAACGGACAGGTTGGTGGAACGCTTTAATAAGACTCTTAAGTCTATGCTCAAGAAAGTGGTACAAAGGGATGGGAAAGATTGGGACTGCCTGTTACCAGCTCTCCTGTTTGCTATCCAGGAAGTGCCCCAGGCCTCCACTGGGTTTTCGCCCTTTGAGTTGGTATATGGGCGGAGACCTCGCGGACTTCTTGACGTGGTTAAAGAGGAGTGGGAAAGTGAACCTGTTCAGCATAAGAGTGTCCTGGAATATGTCTCCCAAATGCAGGAAAGGATCCAAACCGTGATGCCGCTAGTCAAAGAGCATTTGCAAAAGGCCCAGGAGGCTCAACGACGGGTCTATAACAGGGCTGCTAAAATAAGGCACTTCCAAGTGGGGGATCGAGTAGCGGTGCTAATTCCCACTGTGGAAAGTAAGTTCTTAGCCAGGTGGCAAGGACCCTTTGAAGTTGTGGAAAAAGTGGGAGAGGTCAATTATAGAGTCCACCAGCCAGGCAAGAGGAAACCGTATCAGATATATCATGTCAACTTGTTAAAGCCCTGGACAGACAGGGAACCGGTGACCTCCCTGGCTAGTGCAAGGCTTGAGCCACAGGTTGGGGTGGAGAGTGTCCAAGTAGCAAATACCCTATCTAAATACCAAAGTCAGCAGGCAAAGGAGTTCTTGCAGAGAAATAAAGAGAAGTTTTCAGACTTGCCAGGGCTAACTAGTATCATAGAGCATGATATTATCACGGAACCTGGAGTCAAAGTTTTTGTCAGGCCCTACCGCATCCCAGAGGCTCAAAGGAAGGCCGTTTCAGAGGAAGTAAAGAAGATGCTGGACATGGAGATCATTGAGGAATCGCAGAGTGAGTGGTCGAGCCCGATTGTGTTGGTACCAAAGCCCAACGGGACTCTGCGATTCTGCAATGATTTCCGGAAACGTAATGAGGTTTCACGGTTTGATGTCTATCCCATCCCCCGGGTGAACTTATTGAGAGACTAGGTCCAGCCAGGTTTATCACAACATTAGACCTTACCAAGGGGTATTGGCAAATCCCATTAACTAAGGCTGCTAAAGAGAAAACTGCTTTTTCTACTCCAGAGGGGAGTTTTCAGTACAAAAGAATGCCTTTTGGATTGCAAACTGCTCCAGCCACGTTCCAGCGAGCAATGGATAGGATTTTACGACCTCATCGGGAGTATGCCTCAGTGTACTTGGACGACATAGTCATTTTTAGCAGAGACTGGGAGTCACACTTGCCCAAAGTCCAGGCAGTACTGGACTCTCTCTGGAAAGAGGGGTTTACAATAAACCCTGAAAAATGTGCTTTGGGAATGGAGGAGGTGAAATACCTGGGCTATATCGTGGGTAGAGGGGTGGTGAAACCTCACGTCAGCAAGGTAGAGGCTATAAAGAGTTGGCCCCGCCCCCTCACAAAAAAGCAGGTACGTGCATTCCTGGGCATGGTGGGATACTACAGGAGGTTCGTACCCAACTTTGCCACATTGGCGGCTCCATTGACCGATCTGACTAAGGGTCAGAAATCGGTCATGGTGGAGTGGAATGCAGACGCTGAGAAGGCTTTTTTGGTGCTCAAGCCAGCACTGTGCCCAATTTTTCAGAAGTTTGTTGTCCAAACTGATGCTTCCGATGTAGGATTGGGAGCTGTGTTGTCACAGGTTGTTCGTGGTGAGGAACACCCAGTAGTCTTCCTCAGTAGAAAGTTGACACCAGCGGAGAAAAACTACGCTATTATTGAAAGAGAGTGTCTGGCCATTAAGTGGGCTCTGGAGTCCCTCAGGTATTACCTCTTGGGGAGGAAGTTTAGGCTCATTTCTGATCATGCCCCTTTAACATGGATGAGGCAGGGTAAAGGGACTAATGCCAGGATTACACGTTGGTTCCTGGCGCTCCAAGAATTTAAGTTTGTAGTGGAGCATAGGCCCGGGAGACTGCATCAAAATGCAGATGCCCTCTCCCGAGTCCATTGTTTGAGCTCCACTGTTGCCTCCACCTCCTTGGCGTTGGGGCACAGGGGGGGGGATATGTACAGGACGCCATGGCTGGGTCCTGGAAGAACGTTGTATTTCCCCTCTGTTTGGACTGTGGTGCCTTTAAGGGAATGGAAAGGGTTAACGCACCTGTCTAAGGAAGTAGTTTAAAGCAGACAGGAAGTGCAGGTGAGTGTGAAGGAGTGTAGGAGAGTCTATGCATGGTGAATGGTGGACAAGGAAAGCTGTGGAAGCTATGAAAAGCTGTGAAAGGACTTGGCAGTGTCCTGCCTGAAAGCCTGCTACTGAAGGACTTACCTGCAAGGACTGTTTAACTGCGATAGCAGTTCTTAGCTGTACAAGTCGGTGAGACTGTTATTTCTTTTGTTTTTGCTGCTGCTAAGCCATTTAAGTTTAATAAACCTCAGTTTTGATTTAAAAAGCCTGTGTCCTGCGATCAAGCTGGTCCCCCAAACATTACACACTCTAAAGGGGAAGTTCTATTCGCCTTGAGTCTGCTTTTAGCTGGTTACTTGTTAGTAAAAGACGATTCGTGCTTTTTTGTCTGTTACAGCATGATGAATGTGCTTACTCCATTATAAATGGTAGTTTTACCTCCCGTCTTAAAACTTGCTTCTGGGCATGTGCGGGTTTAAAACGTCGTTTTTGCCCACACACGATAATTTTTTTTATGACACAAAAAATGACATTTTAAAAAATGACATAAAAAATTTAAGCATGTTCTATTTTTTTTTCGTTTTTTTCAGAAGACGGAAAATGATGTTTTGCCCACACACAATCATTTTTTTTTACTTGGAAAAAAACAACTTTATTGATGTAAAGCACAGTTTACAAGTCATTTAGTTACATTAAGCCTCAGTTTTTTCGTATGGTTGGACAGCGAAAATACATACACAAGTATATTATAATAACAAGGTATGCCCCAGATACATAGGGATCATGCACCAGGCACAGAACATTTACACACATGTTTCCCCATCCTCCAACCATCTGTCCCAGATC
This sequence comes from Rana temporaria, assembly GCF_905171775.1. Taxonomy (NCBI): domain Eukaryota; kingdom Metazoa; phylum Chordata; class Amphibia; order Anura; family Ranidae; genus Rana; species Rana temporaria. The sequence goes on from NC_053495.1 coordinate 71,294,786, forward strand.
TTGGAATATTTTTGGGTGGACCCTCTGTGTGTGTGTAGATCAGCTTCTTAAAGGGCAAGGTGTCATTACCTTTTTCCAGTGCCGAAGTGTGGGTGGGGGGAGTCTGCATCCATCCCCGAGCTATCACCTTACGTGCCAAGAATAATGTTTCACAGATAAATATTGTGTGATATTTGTCCACCTCCACATCTGGCAGTAGCCCCAAAATACATAACTTAGGGTCCAGCACCACAGGGGAACCCATATCGTCATGGAGGAAACGGACAACCTGCGTCCAATACGTCTGAACATGGGGACAGGTCCATATCAGATGGTAGAACGAGCCAGGGTTCGGCGTGTGCTGAAACTTTGCCAATCGCATAGGCGTCAGGTAGGCTCTGTGCACGATATACAGTTGTGTCAGTCTGTCGGACATCTTGGGAGACACGGTCTTAGATCCCTCCAAGATCTCGTCCCATTCATCGTCAGCTTTGGGTCCTACGTCCTGTTCCCACCCCGTCTTGGCCCTATGGACAATAGCAGCTGCACCCCGTCGTCTAATTGTGTAGTACAGGCGTGATATGAGTTTGGAGGGGTCATCCCCCAAAATAACATCCAGCACAGGGGGTGGCTCCATCCCTACATCTAGGTTTGGTATCTGGGTTCTAAGCGCGTACCGGAGCTGCAGGCATTTAAATGTTAGTTGGTGTGGGAGGGAGAACTCCTTAAGGGTCTGGAACTGTTTGAGCCCTGAATCTGTCAAAACCTGATGGAGATATAATATTCCATATCTAGCCCAAACTATCGAGTCTGGAACAGTTTCAGTTCCGGCATATGGTTTTTAAGCCACAGCGGGGTGTGAGAATAAAATTTCCCCACATTCTGCTTTTTAAGAGATATTTCCCATATCCTTTGGTGATGTAACAACATGCCCGAGTTGGGCTATGATTAAGCATTGAAAGTCAATGCGAAATGCGTCAGCTTTTTCCCCCACTGTATGCTGATTGTATGCTGTGCATTTTTCCCATTAATAAAGAGCACGTCTTTTTTAAGACTTTTTGGAGTGCGGCCGTCCATCTATTTCTCTATCGGCAGGGGGAAACACATCTATTGGAAGAATTTGGGATTTGTCCCAATTTATACGCAGACCCAAGTATCCCCCCATTTGTTCAATTAATTGTAACGCAGCTTGGAGTGATGGTCCCTGGTCCGCTAGATATAAGATGGTATCATCAGCATACATTCCTATTTTATCTACAGTGGGGCCACGCCGCAGACCCTGAATGTCAGGGTGGGCTCTGATTGCAATGGCCAGTGGCTCAGCTGCCAACGCATATAGCAAGGGGGAAAGGGAACACCCTTAGCAGGTACTCCTCTCTAATGGAAACTGTTCCGAGAGCCATCCATTCACAAAAACTCTCGCCCTGGGTGTCTGATACAGGAGCTGCACCCATTTTATAAAGCGTCATCCAAATCCATAGTTATGCAGGCATTCCCACAAAAATGGCCATTCTACAGAATCAAAGGCCTTAGCTGTGTCCAATGCCACCACCACCCTCGTCCCAGAGTTATCATGTCGGGCTTGAATATTTATGTACAGACGCCTGATGTTCATAGCTGTGTTTTTCCCCGGCATAAAGCCTGTTTGGTCCGAATGAATTAATGTTAAAATAGCAGTGTTAAACCTTGAGGCCATAATTTTAGCTAAGATTTTGATATCTACCTGAAGGAGTGAGATAGGCCGATAGGATTCAGGGTAGTGTGGGTCTTTAACCGGTTTGGGGAGAACTTATGATTTGGGCTTGCCGCATAGACTCGGGGAGTGGGTTCTGATCAAAGATTGACTGATATAAAGCTTTCATTTTGGGGACCAAAATGTCTGAATAAGTCGCATAAAATTCCAGAGGCAGTCCGTCCATCTCCGGAGCCTTAGATTTGGGAAGCTGCACAATTGCCTCCGCAACGTCTTGTGCCGTGATCGGTGCATCAAGAAGTTCAACTTGCTCTCGATTCAGTCGGGGGAACTGTATGGTAGATAAGTACGAGCGGATCTCCCGTCGCGTGTACGTGCTCTGGGATTTGTATAGGTTACCATAGAATCGTCTAAATTGCGCTGCTACTTGCCCTGGGTCTGTTCTAGTATGTCCGTCTGGGTCACAAAGCGACACCACGACCGGAGGCTTGTCGTCCATATGAGCCAAAAAGGCCAACATTCTCCCAGCCCTCTCCCCCTGCTCATACACCCTTTGCCTACAAAAAAAACCACGCTGTTTAGCCTTCTCCGTGTGCAACTGCGTGACCAGACGGGTCCACACACGATCATTTTAAATGACATTTTTAAAAATGTCATTTTATTTCATCACAAAAAGTGATCGTGTGTACAGGGCATTAGAAGGCCTGAAGGCGGTGCTTGGTTTTTGGGGTCCCCGTTCGCGGCTAGGCTCCCAAAAGTTTTACACATGTGGTATCCCCGTACTCAGAAGAAGCAACAGAATATATTTTGGGGTGTAATTCCACATATGCCCATGGCATGTTTGAGCAATATATCATTTAGTGACAACTTTGCGCAAAAACAAAAAAAATAAATTGTCTTTTTCCCGCAACTTGTGTCAAAATATAAAATATTCCATGGACTTGACATGCCTCTCAGCAAATAGTGTCTACTTTCCAAAATAAGGTCATTTGGTTTTTTTTTGAACTGTCCTGGCATTTTATGCACAACATTTAGAAGCTTATGTCACACATCACCCACTCTTCTAACCACTTGAAGACAAAGCCCTTTCTGACACTTTTTGTTTACATGAAAACATTTGTTTTTTGCAAGAAAATTAAGTTGAACCCCCAAACATTATATATTTTTTTAAAGAAAAGGCCCTACAGATTAAAATAGTGGGTGTTGCATTTTGTTTCCACACAGTATTTGCGCAGCAATTTTTGAAACACATTTTTGGGGGAAAAAATAGGATTTTTGTACTCACCGTAAAATCCATTTCTCTGAGTTCATGGACGGACACAGCATCCTTTGACAGTAGGGTTCCAGGAGAGTTTAGGCAGAATTACAGCACTTAAAGTGTTAACAACCTTTCCTTAGTGCAGCTCCTCCCAGGGGGCGTGGCTCCCCGGGCATAACCCACACCCTGTTCTAGCAGCTTCAGTTTGTAACAAGCAGTACAAACAATGGAGGGGTGGGTGCTGTGTCCGTCCACCAGACGCACCAGGTCCGCGTACCAGGAGCGGCGCGGCCAATCTGGGGCGATCAGGATTGTTGGGATCCCTTCGGCTTCCACTCTGCGCAGCAGGCGAGGAAGAAGCTTCAGAGGAGGGAAGGCGTAAATTAGGCGATAGTGACCCCAAGGGGCCACCAACGCGACTGACGCCTCCGCCCACGGGTCTCTCGACCTGGCCACGAACCGTGGCACCTTCCGGTTGAGGCGGGACGTTAGAAGGTCCACGTCTGGAGTGCCCCATTTTCGGCACAGACCCTGAAACACCTCCGGGTGGAGAGACCACTCTCCTTGATCCAGAGTTGTGCGACTTAGGAAGTCGGCTTGCCAATTCTGTACTCCCGGAATATACACGGCCGACAGAGCCTGAACGGACCTTTCGCCCCACCGAAGGATGTGCGCGACCTCCGTCGCTGCAGCTGAGCTCCTTGTGCCTCCCTGATGATTGACGCTGTCGGACCGGATCCTGACCGGTCGGCCCTGCAGCTCCAGGGACCACCTGGCAAGGCACAGCTTGATTGCTTGGAGCTCCAGAATATTGATCGGAAGGCGGGACTCCTCCCGAGTCCAGCGCCCCTGGGCTGACTGAGTGCCCCAAGCGCCCCCCAGCCGGAGAGGCTGGCATCCGTCGTGAGCACTGTCCAGCGGCAAGGCAGAAAAGACTTCCCAGTCCGAAGCACCGGAGACATCAGCCACCACACCAGGGAAGACTTGACCAGACGGCTCAACTGAATGTGGTAATCCAGAGAAGACGGGAGCATGTCCCAACGTGACAGAATCTCCTTCTGTAGTTCCCTGGTGTGGAATTGGGCATACGGGACTGCCTCGAAGGAGGCCACCATCAGACCCAGAACTCTCATGCAGAAGCGAAGAGACGACCACTTCTGGGTCGACAACTGCCTCACTGCAGATTGCAGGGTCTTCAGTTTCTCCGTCGGGAGGAACACTCTCGCCTCAGCGGAGTCCAGGACTAGTCCCAGGTATTCCAGCCTCTGGGACGGAACTAACACTGACTTCTGGAAATTCAGAAGCCAGCCGAACTCTTGGAGAGTCTGACACGTGATAGACACGTCCTCTTCTAACTCTGAGCCTGAGGAAGCTCTCAGGAGAAGGTCATCCATATATCCCACGATAGCGATCCCTCGCTGCCTCAGCAGGGCTAGTATCGGGGCGAGCACCTTGGTGAAAACCCGCGGTGCCGAGGCCAAGCCGAACGGGAGGGTCACAAATTGAAAGTGATCCTCCCCGATCGCAAAGCACAGAAACCTCTGGTGCTTTGTGCATATGGGAACATGTAGGTATGCGTCCATGATATCCAAGGACGCCAAGAAGTCCCCCTGATGGAGTGCCTTCTTGGGGACCACGAACAGATTGGAGTAAAACCCCTGAAACCGTTCCTGCGAGGGAACTGGCACAATCACCCCCCTGTCCAGTAGATCCTGGACAGCCCCTGACAGGGCCTGCCGGCGAACCGGAGGAAGTCAGAGGTTGGAAGGAAAAAATCGGTTTGGGGGACAAGAGAGAAACTCTATCTTGTACCCCGAGGCAATCACTTTGCAAACCCAACGGTCGGACAGAAGAGACCTCCACCGAGCCGCGAATCCGCGAAGCCGGCCACCCCACCCGAGACCCGGGCGGGGGCAGACCTTCATGCGGAAGCAGGTTTGTCCGCAGGCTTGTTGGGCTTGCGGTACCAGGTGCGCTTCTGCCCTGCAGTGGGGGCTTTAGCACCTTGCGGAACTTTTCCCGCCAGGCACACGAAAAAAAAACGCTTTGGGGTAATAAAAGGAGGGTCCTTGCTTGCGGCGAGGCTCCTTACCCTTCCCAGACTGTGGGAGCAGCGTGCTCTTACCACCCGTGGCATCCTTAATGATGTCATCCAGGGATGCCCCAAAAAGCCGTTCACCCTTAAAGGGCAAATCCACCAAAGCCTTCTTAGAGGATTGGTCTGCCGACCAGCATTTCAGCCACACAAGGCGGCGCAATACCACCGCATAGGCGGAAGCCCTGGAATGCAAGGGGAGCATATCCAGGGACGACTCACAGACAAATTTCAGACCCTGAATCAATTGTTCAGTCAGGTCCTTACAGGACTCGGAAGCGTCCCGTTCCTCCAGCTCCTGCAGCAGGAGCTTCGCCCTTTCAGTCAGAGTCTGTGACACCAAAGTCCCGGCCGGAACCAGTCTCACCGCCGAACCCACGACAGTGAATAGGGAGCGGGCCACAGCCTCCACTCTGCCTGTGGCAGGGGCTCCTGCATTTAAGGACCCTGCTGATAGGAATGTGGTGGCCTTGCTCAGTCTGGACACGGGAGGGTCCACTGACGGAGGAGAGACACACTTTTTCAAAAAGTCCTCCTCAAGGGGGTAACGGGTTGCAAAGTTTTTTGGAACGGCAAAAACTTTTTGCAGTGTATCCCATTCCTTGTACAACATACTGTCCAAATAAGGAACACAAGGAAACACTTTAGCGGTGTGTGGCGGTTTGCGGAACCCAAAAGGAACTGGCATGTCAGGTGCCACCGCCACCTCTTCAAGTTTCAGAGTATCACACACCGCAGAAATTAGAGCTCCAAAAAATTCCTTGTCAGCAACTGACCCAGAAGCGGAGTCACCCTCACTGTCCGCGTGGGTTAAGCCCGCATCCTCTGACACTACAGAACCAGTAGAAGCAATAGCATGGTCCGATTCTGCGTCAGAGACATCCCCAGAAGCAGGCTCAGGGAGGGGGCGCTTTTTACCCCCCTTCTGGGCACTAGCCGCTTCAAACCTGGCGAGAAAAGACTCCAGGACAGCCGACATTGCCTCAACAGATGTGGCAGGGGGAGGGGCATCAAGGGTTAACTCAGGCATTGCTGGGGAAGAAGCCCCTGGTTCAGGCTCCATAATGCCCCAGCGCTGTCACCCTTACTGCAAGGCAGAAAAAAAAACACTGGTCACCTCCTGGCTGCTACTACAGAGTATGGGGGCCCCCTGGGAACTCACCACCCCTCCCGGTGCAGTGCGATCTGAGAGAAGCTTAAGGTGTGCTGAGAAGCCGGCTGTGCTGCGTCTGTCCCCTCAGGCAGATTCGCAGCCTTTTTTGAAGCGCTAAAAGGGCCACACGAGGCCAAATAAATTTCAAGATGGCCGCCGAATGTGTAAAAAACAGCATAGGACCACAAGAAAATGGCCGCCGAGCTATATAAATGCGCGTCTCCGGCAAAAAGGCGGCCGTTGAGCATTTAAAAAGACAGTGACACAGCAATACAGCACAGCACAAAAATCACACCATAGCACCCAAAAAGCCCTGCCGGCCGGCAACTGTTTTTATGCTCATACTTGCTCTACGCTTGTAAGTAGTTTTTTAATACTTTTAATAAAATTGTTGGTACCTACTACCCTATGTGCGGTCTCCTTCCCTGCATGTCTAATATCGACTGGGCTGTATGAGACGATTTGAGGAGGAGTACTTCACATTAGATTTTGCTGTATCCCGCCGAGGATTTCCTATGAAGTGTGGTCTGTTTACATTCCTGGTCCATCTTAAAGCTGTTCCCCATACTCTGGAGTATCCTGCTGTGACCTAAAATAACGCTGTTATTTGGTTACCTTTTGGTAAGCCTCAGTCCATGTGGTGGCGGATCACGTTTACGTTACTATCTACACACTGGGTGTTGTTTGTCCTGGATTTCACCGTTTTTGGACTTTAATGTTGCATATGTGCATATATTAAGGACGTATTTGCACTTATTTTTGCACTTATATTTGTGCGATTTTTTTCCTTCCTTGATAATTTGATTATTTATTTGTGGTTACACAAAGGACTTTATTGCACATTACTTGGTTGGCGCAATTTTCTCTCTTTTTTTCTTTAGTATTTTGTGTTAGGTCACGCTATTGCTGCCTTCATATTTATTCACTTAATTGATTTACTATTTTGTTAGCGCAATTTTTTCTTTTTTCCAGTGAACACACACAGCCCCCTGCAGTGAACACACTCAGTCCCCGCTACACACACAGGTTCAGGTGTATAAGAGACCCCAGAAAGCCCCCCTCACAGCTGCTACCCAAATGAGAAAGGAGGGAGAGGAAATAAGGGAGAGAGGAAAGCAGGACAAGCCCTCAGTCGACCTCCCAGGGGAAAATTCCAGCCATACCACCTTACCTGAGCAAGGGGCCACTACTTACCCGTCCTACGACCACCGGCTGGAGGTATCCCAGACAGATCCAACGTCCGCTAAACGGCATGGCTGTCGGCCAGACACACTGTGACAAAGCCATAAAAGACAGGTCATATATGTGCCCTAGAACAAGATGTTCTCCGACCGCCCCTGGAGCAACGGGGCCTGTCGTGGACGTCCCAAAGCTGAGCTGAGGGCCGGCACACGCTCGATGGCTGAACATGGGGGGGACTACAAGAGTCAAGACCCAGCCTGTCATCCAGTCAGCTGTTGATAGAAGAATGACAGGATTCAAAAATGCAGGAACAAAATAATAAAAAGCGAGAAAAATCGCAAGAAAAAAATCTCCAGAGTACAGGACTCCAGAGTGCCTGACCTCTCCTGTCGTTAGGCAGAAAAAAACTGGGGCTGCTAGAGCAGGGTGTGGGTTATGCCCGGGGAGCCACGCCCCCTGGGAGGAGCTGCACTAAGGAAAGGTTGTTAACACTTTAAGTGCTGTAATTCTGCCTAAACTCTCCTGGAAGGAAGGTGCATAACCCTACTGTCAAAGGATGCTGTGTCCGTCCATGAACAGAAGAGAAAATACACTTTTTTTTTATTTTAATGCACTAAAACACACTATATTGCCCAAATGTTTGATGAAATAAAAAAGATGTTCTTCAGCCGAGCACATGGATACCAAACACGACATGCTTTAAAATTGCGCACAAACGCGCAGTGGCGACAAACTACATACATTTTTAAAAGCCTTTACATGTTACCACATTAGATTTAAAGAGGAAGTCTACTGCTAAAATTACTGCCCTCGGTCTGACCTTCGCGGTGATACCTCACATGCATGGTGCAATTGCTGTTTACATATGACGCCAGACAGATGCTTGCGTTCGCCTTTGCACAAGAGCAGGGGGGGACAGGGTGCTTTTTTTTTTTTTTATTATTTATTTTGCTTTTTTTTTTTTTTTTTAAACTGTTCCTACCATATTTTTTTTTTACCATTTTTATTGTTCTCTCAGGGAATGTAAATATCCCCTATGATAGCAATAGTTAGTGACAGGCACTCTTTTTTAAAAAAAAATTGGGGATTATGGGAGACCCTAGATATTTCCTCTGCCCTCAAAGCATCTGACCACACCAAGACCGGTGTGATAAAATGCTTTCCCGATTTCCCAATGGTGCTGTTTATATTCGGGGGGGGGGGGCATTCCCTCCCACTGCTTGTAAAAGCAGTCTAGAGGCTAATTAGCCGCTAGGATCTCTTTTACATGAAAGTGGACCGCTGGCTGAAAAATTATACCAAGATGATACCTAAACCGCATCATCATTTTGGTATAACCATTCAAAGTCCAGCAACATACCATACGTTGATGGTCCTTGTTGGACATATATTGTAATCTTTTTTTTCATGCAGCCTGTTGGCTGAACGAAAAAAAGAGATTGATCGGTGGGTATGCCCACCATTAGAATACCTCCCTTCATCAACCCACTTCCAATGATGGGCATACATGCACCATTTAGTCTACTGCTAAAATTACTGCCCTCGGTCTGACCTTCGCGGTGATACCTCACATGCATGGTGCAATTGCTGTTTACATATGACGCCAGACAGATGCTTGCGTTCGCCTTTGCACAAGAGCAGGGGGGGACAGGGTGCTTTTTTTTTTTATTATTTATTTTGCTTTTTTATTTTATTTTTAAACTGTTCCTACCATATTTTTTTTTTACCATTTTTATTGTTATCTCAGGGAATGTAAATATCCCCTATGATAGCAATAGTTGGTGACAGGCACTCCTTTTTTTAAAAAAAATTGGGGATTATGGGAGACCCTAGATATTTCCTCTGCCCTCAAAGCATCTGACCACACCAAGACCGGTGTGATAAAATGCTTTCCCAATTTCCCAATGGTGCTGTTTATATTCGGGGGGGGGGGACATTCCCTCCCACTGCTTGTAAAAGCAGTCTAGAGGCTAATTAGCCGCTAGGATCTCTTTTAGAGAAAAAGCTGGGACAGCCGCACTCCAAAAACGTTCCTTTTAATAAAACTGGTCACAAAAATGACATGCCACAGCAAAAATTAGAACAAAACTGACGCGTTTCGCACTGTACTTCAGTGCTTATTCAGAGCTCTGAATAAGCACTGAAGTACAGTGCGAAACGCGTCAGTTTGTGTTCTAATTTTTGCTTTGGCATGTCATTTTTGTGACCAGTTTTATTAAAAGGAACGTTTTTGGAGTGCGGCTGTCCCAGCTTTTTCTCTTCAACTTTGCATATCATTGCCGCCACCCATGGTTTGGATTCAGTGAGACAAGATCTCTGGTTCATCTGAGCGGTTATCTTTCTTCTCATCTCACTACTGGGTACGCTAGTATAGATCTGATCAGATCAGATATTGATCTGTTCAGATACTATACCACTAAGGGAGGTGTATGCTTTGCGTGTGGGTGTTAGCGTTACTGGCACTAACCTGATGCTGCCTGGGGCGACGCATACCCTGACTGACGCTAACATTTTATTGATATCACCCGCCGGGCGATCAGGGGGTTAAACGTTTATTGGGTTTTATACGGAGGGTGCCCTGATGCTATAAAAAGCAAACTAACCAACCAGCATCACCCGTAACAATTGAACGGTGATCACTAGTAAAAGGGATAACTCTAGGGGCAATCAGGGGGTTAAAACCTTTATTAGAAAATATATGGGGGTACCTGACGCTATAAAAACCTGGCGGCGAACCTAAAAAAATAACTGGCTACCTAGCGGCACCAGCGACACTGGCAATAGGGTAAACTGGGGGGGCCCATCAAGGGGTTAAACCTTTATTAGGGGGGGTAGGGGGCTACCCTGGACCTAAAGGGGCCTAACACTAACTGCCCTGACACTTTTTACAGTCACAAAATGACACTAAATGCAGTGATCAGTAAATAAATGATCACTGCAATCAGTGACACTGTGACTGGGGGCTGGGGGTGATCTGGGGGTGACTGGGGGGTGGATTGGGTGCCTATGTGTACCTAGGTGTCAGTGTAGTGATTGTGCACTTACTTGGATGTCTTCTCTCCTCGAGCTCCGGTCAAAAAGACAGCCTCGAGGAGCGTAACATCACTTCCTCCTGCCTGTGTTTACAGTTCACAGGCAGGGGAAGCATTTCATTTGCCAGGAGCGATCGCAAGGGGGTGATAAGATAAATAGGGGGCGCTACAAAAAATTAATAATACATATAAGAAAAATCCAAAACAGTAACAATAATAATCACAAATAAAGTGCATGTGCAATTAATGACTACTCAAAAAAGTGCAGTAGTGCAATGGTGATATACTCTGATCCATATGCTGAATCCATAAAAAAATCTAAAATAAAACACAAAATGTCCATAAACAGAGTAGTAAGTGTTCATATAATCTTTGTAGATCACTGTGCAAGTGACAAAGAAACAAGCAGGTTTCCACCTTCACCGAACTACGTCACCCAAAAGTGCAAATAAAGGATGGCCCCTTACCGCAAGATATTGACCTAATTCGCTAAAAAAAGGTCAAATAAGGCTTGTTGTCACCACTGACAAAGTAAAGGACACCTGGATTTCCTATGGGTCAGCTGCTTAGAAGCACCATGTAAGGTATAAGGAAGAAGCAGAGAGATACCGCCATGGCATAATAACGTTTAATGAAAAAATTAAAAACATACACAGTGCCGAATGGAGGCTTACTTGAATAGTGCCCACGTCCCAGCACTGAGGCTTTAAGGCTTTGTTGTCAGAAAGGGTCGGTTGAATCGACCAGAGGGAGAACGATGTCCGCGCTGGGGAGGCTGTGGCGTGTGCTCCACCTCACAATCGTAGGAAACCAGCTGGACAGGAAGTTTGCTGTGCGTGATCCACGTACTGCCTCGAAGTACGTTTCAATATGTCGTCATCAGGAAGCGCATTGGACACACGCACAAGACCTGGTATAAATAGGTCTCTAAGGACAGCAAGGCGAGAATGGGTAGCCAATCAAAGCCTCAATCTCGGTAACTAGGCAACTAATGTAAACAATGCATTGAAAGCGGGACTCAATCCAATAAAAAAAAGACAAACACTTTGGTGCCCTGGTGGAGCGCTACTAAGCACACCAAAGCGTAATGAATACAATAAAAATAATTGTTATTAATGTTTTTTTTTAAAAAGAAAAAAAAAAAAAAGAAAAGGATATTGATAAAAATTATATATAATAAACTCTGTGATGGTCATTCATTAGTAAGAAAACCATTTAAATCAAGTTCAATATTGAGACCCAATGGTCGCATAGTCCTCAGACGATGCAGCCACTGGGTCTCATTTTGGGATACGGCTCGAGTAAGATGAGTACCCCTCCAATGGCTGGTGATCCTGTCAATACCATAGAAGGTTAACAACCGGGGGTCCCTATTGTGGAACAGATCAAAGTGTTTGGATACACTATGGTTAGGGTATCCTTTCAGAATGTTTGCTACATGTTCATTGATCCTTGTTTTCAGCTCTCTAGTAGTCCTATCAACATATTGAAAAGTACACAGGCATTCCAAGACGTAGGTGACATACTTGGAATGGCATGTAATTAATGGTTTTATGGAAAATTCTTGCTTGGTGACACTTGAGCTGAATTTAATAACTTTCCGGCTTTTCCTATTGGTTGCTTTGCAGGACCTGCAACGAGTAAAATAGTAAAAACCAGAACCATCCAAGAAAGTGAGAGGTCTTTCAGGAGGGTCTGGAACATTTCCTGCTATCATATTTCTGAGGCCAGGAGCTTTAGATAAAGTTAGGTTTGGATGGTAAAATTTTGGCCAAATCAGTGTCTTTTAACAGAATGGGCCAAAATTGTCTGAATTTTTTTTCCACATTTCTGTATTGTCTGTGATAGCCATACAGAAAAGACATTTGGCCATTGAAGGGAGGTCTAGGTTTGGATTCAAGCAGCATATCTCTGTCCATAGCTCTGACTTGATTTTTAGTATCCAACAATTTATTTTGGGAATAGCCTTTTGACATAAACCTATTCGTTAGCATTTCTGCTTGTTGGTCAAAGTCATTGATGTCATTGCAATTACGACGAATGCGCATGAATTGTCCTTTGGGGACTGCTCCCAACCATTGGGGATGGTGACAGCTGGTAGTTGGAACATACCCATTCCTGTCGGTAGACTTGAAAAAGGTTCTGGTGCAAATTTTATTATCTTTCTTGATAATGGTCAAATCTAGATAATTAATGGTGACCAAACTAAATTCTGCGGTGAAACTGAGGCCATACTTATTGCTATTCATTTGGGATATGAAATCATTCAAAGAGGATTGAGACCCCTCCCATAACATAAAGATGTCATCTATATAGCAAAAGTGGATGTGATTCTGCGCAACGTATCTCACAGAATTAGTGACACACAAAAATATGACCACATGCGAACCCAGAAATTGGGAACCAAAAAATATTTTAGAAAAAAGTGATGAGTGATAAATATAATAAATATATATAATAATATAAGAGAGTCATCAAACTCAAGAATACATGAATCAAATAAAATTGCAATAAAGTCCAAAAAGATATATAAATCACTCCAGCAAGGAATGCTGGATAAGTGATGTGCAAGAAATAATCCCAAAATAAATATGGTGAATCCTGCCAGATAGGGATGTTTGATAATGCTGAATTCAAAACATGAAATAATAATGGCAAGTAGATGATGAATCGAATCCTTCCCTGGGCTCACTAGCCTCTTACCTCCAGGCAGATGAAAATAGACATCCAAATATATCCCACACTCGCAGTCCTCTATAGATTATTCCAATCCGTCCACCCTTTCAGCTGATACCGCGTCTCCTTCACAAATCCACACAGCACTCAGCGCCAAATGTAAGAAAGAGAGAACAGAAGGAGGGACTCCAATAGTGAAGTACAGTAAACCAGGGGAAAGGCGAACGCAAGCATCTGTCTGGCGTCATATGTACCATGCACCATGCATGTGAGGTATCACCGCGAAGGTCAGACCGAGGGCAGTAATTTTAGCAGTAGACCTCCTCTATAAATCTAATGTGGTAACATGTAAAGGCTTTTAAAAATGTATGTAGTTTGTCGCCACTGCGCGTTTGTGCGCAATTTTAAAGCATGTCGTGTTTGGTATCCATGTGCTCGGCCGAAGAACATCTTTTTTATTTCATCAAACATTTGGGCAATATAATGTGTTTTAGTGCATTAAAATTAAAAAAAGTAATGTTCCATCAAGTGTGATGAATGGACCGTTGCATAGTACTCTGAGAAATAATTCTGTTTACAACCCTCAGATTTCTAAAAACCAACACATTGATGTCTTTAAAAGACTAGTTTTACAAGACCTGGAGTCTCTAAAACTAAAGAAAAGAAGTGACCCGATCCATATAAAGAAAGGAATCAAACTACTGACCGAAAGAAGCAACATCGTTGTCCGCCCAGCCGATAAGGGAGGAGCGGTCGTGATACAATCAAAGGAACAGTATCAGAGTGAATTGAGTAGACAATTGGAAGATGGCAACACTTATGTGAAGCTATTGGGTAACCCCACTATAAAATTTAAAAAAGAATTGGCACTCCTTATAGATCTAGGAAAGAAAAAATAGATCTTAAATAAGAAGGAAGCCAAATTCCTGTTACCTGAAACCTGTAGGATACCAGTTATCTACACTATCCCCAAGATTCACAAATGTCGGGAAAATCCACCAGGCAGGCCCATAGTGAATGGGATAGATTCCCTCACTGCAAGGATGGGACAGTATATTGATTATTTCATCCAGCCTGCTGTCCAAGCGACACCAGCCTACCTCAAGGACACAACTCCTTGATACAGTGACAGTGTGTGAAGGTACCACACTATTAGCTACGGCGGATGTTACATCACTGTACACGATTGTACAGCACCATGATGCTTGTTTTGCCACCAAATGGCTTTTACGGAAATTTAGTAGTCTTGTCTGTAAACAAAGGAAGTTCCTCATCAAATGCCTGGATCTCTGCCTCAAGTGTAGCTACTTTTGGTATGACCAGAGCTATTATCATCAGGCTATCGGCATTGCGATGGGTGCAAAGTTTGCACCCAGTGTAGCAAATGCCTTTATGGCACTATGGGAAGAGTCGGCTATATATGAGAATACTCCAGTTGAATTGTCTCTCTATAGAAGATATATAGATGACATCATAATCCTGTGGAATGGGAGTAGAGAGAATTTGGAGAACTTCCTGGAGACACTCAATAGGAATATCTCCCTAGTGTGGAAAATTGATGAGAAGACTATAGACTTCCTGGACTTGAATATAAGTATAGAAAAAGACAAGGTAGTTACTAAAATGGAAAATTGAATACTTACCTTTCTGTAATTTTCCTTTCCTGGTGCCTACCCATGGCAGCATACCAATGGTCATGGTTCCGTCCCCGACTGACCCACAGGACCACATAACTCTCTCAATAAAAGGAGCTCCCCCCTCCGTTAAGGCATTCTTAGTAACTAGAGCTCAGACCGCAGAGCAGTCCATAAGGGAGGGTGTATGCTGCCATGGGTAGGCACCAGGAAAGGAAAATTACAGAAAGGTAAGTATTCAATTTTCCATTTTCCCGGTGCCTCCATGGCAGCATACCAATGGTCAAATAACTCGCTTCACAGGGAGGGTACTGCTCAAGAAATATATTTAATAACTACAGAGTAGAGCGTTCTAGCATCTTTCTCCCAAAGTCTCGGGAGGTGAGAGCTGCCGGATCTAGGCTATAGTGTGACATAAAGGTGCTGAAGGAAGACCAGCTTGCTGCCCTGCAGATTGTCTCCGGGGACACCCGTGCCAAAGCTGCCCAGGACGAGGCGACTCCTCTCGTTGAATGAGCGTTTACCGCTTTGGGAATAGGAAAACCACTAGCCCGTTGGGTTTTCTGAATGAGTCCAACGATCCATCTTGCCACTGTTGTTTTGGAAGCTGCTTTCCCTTTCCTTGCTCCTTTCGGGATGATGAAGAGGCGTTGGTCCCTTCGGAATTCCTGAGTTAATTTAAGATAGTGTTTTAAGGATCTGGCTACATCCAGCTCGTGCAAGCTTGAGGATGTTTGCTCTCCTTCAAACGTTGGAAGGACCCATTCTTGATTGAGATGAAAAACCGAAGGTACTTTGGGAATGAACTGATGAATTGGCTGTAGTACCACCCTGTCTGGAAAGAAGGTGATATAAGGTTCTTGGGCTCCCAGGGCTTGGATTTCCGATACCCTAAGCCCCGACGTGATGGCAATTAGGCTGTTTTCCAAGTAATGTCTTCCAGTGAGCAACTTTCTGTAGGAGCGAAGGGGGAATGTGCTAGGGCTTCTAGCACAATTGTCAGATCCCACTTGGGGTATAGAGATTTCCTAGGCGGGAGTAGTCTCAGAACCGCCTTCAGAAATCGGTCCACCAATGGATTATGAGCCCATCTGATATCTGTTAGAGCTGAGATGGCAGACACCTGGACCTTCAGAGTGCTGTGGCCTAAACCTAGGTCTAGGCCTGATTGTAGAAACAACAGGATATTATGGACTTCAGGAAATAGTTGATTGAATTGGCTGGATTCCGCTAGAGCCACAAACTTCTTCCATATTCTGTAGTAAGTGGTGTTCGTGGAAGATTTCCTTGCAAGTAGAAGGGTTTGAATGACCTCCTGTGAACACCCCAAGTCCCCCAGCCTCCTCCTTTCAATTTCCAGACCCTCAAGTCCAGTATCTCTGGATGCGGGTGAATGAAGTTGCCCTGAGTCAGCAGGTTGTTCCTGAGAGGTAGAGGAGTCGGACCGCCTAGTGACAGACTGACCAAGAGCGGGAACCACGGCCTCCTTGGCCAATATGGAATGATCGCCAGGATGGTGACATCTTCCCTTGTCAGACGTTGGAGGAATCTCAGAATTAAGAGTTGGGGGAAAGGCATATCCGAACTGGAATGTCCAAGGCTGGATCAAGGCATCTACACCCGCTGCTGTCGGACATGGTGTCCTCGAGAAAAACAGAGGGGTTTTCGCGTTGAGGGGTGAGGCAAAGAGATCTGTTTGGGGAGTCCCCCACTGTTGGCAGAACCTGTTGAAGATCTCTTGGTCTAGAGACCATTCGTTGTTGTTGCAGAACGACCTTGACAGGTGATCGGCTAGCTGGTTCTCTGGTCCCGGAATATAGGATGCCCGAAGGTCGTATAGATTCTTCTCTGCCCAGGAGATTATCGGAGTCACTTCGCTGAGTAGTGACCTGCTGTGTGTGCCCCCTTGGTTCTGGACGTAGGCTACTGCTGCACGGTTGTCCATTTGGAGAAGGACAGGCTTGCCCCTGAGGAGAGGAGCTAGATGTAGCAACGCCATCCACGCCGCTCTTAGCTCCAGGATATTGGATATTACTCCCTCCGCACTGAACGGCCACCTCCCTTGAACTAGCTTGTCTTGGGTGTGGGCTCCCCAACCAAGCTGACTGGCGTCTGATGTAAGGACGGTCCAGGTAACTGGTCCGAGGAACCGAGGAACTAGTAGATTGGAGGGTCTTGTCCACCACCAAAGGCTGGCTTTCATCAAAGAGGTCACAATTATTTTCTGCTTGAGATGTTCTTTCCCCCATTGGGCTAGGAAACCTAGTTGGAATTCTCGTAGGCGCCATCTGGCCCATTTTATCATTGGGATGCATGAAGCGAGGGAGCCTATGAGGCTCAGACAGTCTGACGCTGGCATGATGCGGGAACCCATCGCTCGTTTTACCTTCTGAATCAAAACTGGAACCTTCTCGGGTGGCAGAGAGACTGATCTCTCCGGGGTATTGAATAGGGCCCCCAAATAAGCCATTCTCAGCGTTGGGACTAGCTGGCTTTTTGACATGTTGATCAACCAGCCGAACCTGGACAGGGTGCTTAGTACTGCTTGAGTGTGCTCCTCTAAGGTGCTTCTGTGCTGAGACAAAATTAGAATATCGTCCAAGTAATACAGTACTCGTATTCCCTTTTCCCGAAGGGGTACTAGGATGGCCCCTAATACTTTCGTAAACGTTCTGGGAGCTGATGAGATTCCAAACGGGAGGCATTGGAACTGTAGACGTAGGCTGCCCACTTTGAACCTTAAGAAATGCTGGAACTGGCTGTGTATCGGTATGTGCAGATACGCATCTTGAAGGTCTATGGAGACCATCCAGTCCCCTGGCTGGACTGATAAGATTACTGTGTTCAGAGACTCCATCTTGAAGCGTTCCAATCTGATAAATTTGTTTAATTTTTTTAAATCCAGTACGGGCCTCCATCCTCCCGTCTTTTTGGGAACTAAAAAGACGGGAGAGTAGAATCCCGAGTTCATCTCTGATGTTGGTACTGGTAACAATGCCTTCTGTTGTAGAAGTATTTGGATGTACTGAAATAATACTTCCCTTTTCTCCCTGGAAGCCGGGATCTTGGTATCCTGGAAAGAAAAGGGTGGGGGGCGGGTTTTGAACCTCCAAAAATGCCCACGGAGGATGGTGGACACTGCCCATAGATCGGTGCACCCCTCCACCCAAACCTGCGCATAGGACTTGAGCCTTGCTCCCACTCGGCTGGTCTGGGTGGTAGGGGAGTCAAAAAGACTTCTGGGTATCTCCAACGGAAGTCGTGGGTTTTGGTTTCCCCAGTTTAAGGAAGGAAGCTTGAGACCCCTTCCAGCCCCTTCTGTATTCTCTCCCTGGGCGATAGAATCTTGAGTCCCTTCCTCTTTGCTGAGCTACCGGTCTGGAGGCGAATCTCTTCCTTCTGCTTCTATCTTGAGGGATCAAACCACTCTTTCCACCCGTGACCCTTGAAATCGCGGAGTCCATCTTCTCCCCAAAAAGCGCTTTCCCGTCGTACGGAATGCGACACCACGATTGTTTAGACGATGGGTCTGCCGCCCATGGTTTTAACCACAGGGCCCTTCTGGCCGTGACTGAATACAGCATGGCCCTGGAGGAACTTCTTAAGACATCTATCGCTGCTTCTGCTTCCGTTCATCTAATGCCTTAATAACTTCTTCGGTGTCTATGCCCGCTCTGAGAGCTGTCTCAATGTTCTCAGCCCACACCCTGGTGGCCCTGGAGACGGAAGATAAGGCCACCGCCAGCTTGCAAGCCCCTCCAGTCGCTTGGTACATCTTTTTAAGGTCTGCGTCGATCCTTCGGTCCAAGGCATCTTTGAAGGAGACCGAGTCTTCTAGTGGCAGGGTCGTATTTTTTGCCAGTCTCATGACTGAAGCATCCACTGCTGGCATGGAGTCAAAGAGTTTGGCATCCGATTCGGCCAATGGATACAGCTTTTGGAGACGGTTAAAGGCGACTGGCTTCTTATCTACCTTCTGCCATTCCCCTAGTATGATCCCCTTAATTTCCTCCATAAGCGGGAAATTAGAAACCTTTTTCGTTAAATGCGGAAAATACTTTTTTGATTTGGACAGGGGTTCGGGGCATTCCTCCTCCCATTGAATAGCGTCCTTGACTGCCACCACAAAGGGTTCCACTAGACTGAAGTCAAAAGTTGAAAATTCTTCCTCATTCAAGACTGACTCCTCTTCTAAGACCTCCTCCCCAGGGTATGGGGTAGATGGGCCAGCGATCTCCTGATCAACAGAGGGAGAAGAAGAGGTACTTTGTGCCACAGCCAACTCCCTGAGTGATTCCTTAATAAGATCTTTTATAGAGCTTGAAGAATCCTGTTTTTCTGCTGTAGCTTCCAAAAAGCATTGGCCGCAGGCTAATTTCCCTGGTAGGGCTCTTTTACCACAAACCCAACAATCATCCCCTTTTGGTTTGGATGAGGAGCGGTGGGAAGAACTTCGGTGGCCGCTTGAGTTGTGGCCTGAAGTGTGGGGGTGGCCTGAACTCCTATGGCCCCCTGAGCCTCTGTCGCGGGAGGATCTGCGAGATGCATCTCGTTGCGGGCTGCGGAGACAAAATCACGAAAAAGGCTGTATTGTAGTGCTCTTTTTTTTTTTTAAAAAACTTATCTGACTGTAGCAGCCCTTACCTAGTGGAATGTTGAGGATCTTTTTCTATTGGCATGACTATGTCCAGGACAGCTAAGGGTAAATTTAGAATTTAATCTGATTACTATCTGGCCTTTGGGCAGATCAAAAGGTATCACAAACCCCCCCCCCATGCCCTTCCCCTAGTAGCAATGTTAACTAAATATATTTACATGTATATAGATATGTATATGGAAGAGAATCACCAAACAATCCCCCCAAAAGAAAAATAAAGCCTAACCAGAAAATAGTTTTTTTTTTTTTTTTTTTTTTTCAGACATTAAACCAAAAGACAGGTTGTACCTTGGCAGGGATCCATAGCGCTTTCTGCAGGGGAATCCAGCAGGAGAGAAAAGCTGGAGATGCTACCCCACTGACAGTCTGCATTTAAATGAGAGATACAGGCTGTTTTAATGCTTTGGGAGTACCAAGATGGCCACCGGACGCGAAGTGCGCATGCGCGGCCGCGCCGACGCGACTCCGCCCACCAGGATGACAAATCTGAGTCATGTGACGCGCGCGAAGCGCTCGGAGCTCGTGGGGGGAACCGATGCTCGGGCATCCAGCCGAGGAGCGATACAGCACTGCCGGTAAGTGGGGTACACTGGACGGCTGGCTCCTGCCACGTGGGGAGCTTTTAATCAGTGACCTGGGGAAGAAAACAAGTGGGGATGCCTGGAACAGTCAGCCTATGTTACCTAGAGAGGAGGAAGCAACAGGCTCCTGGAGGTATAAACAAATGCCCCAAAAAAAGATCCACAAAAAAAAGGGCTCCTATACTTATCTGGCGCCTTTAGCAGCCCAAGCCATAGGACTCCGTCCTGCAGGAGAGCATGAACCTGCAACGGTCACACCATGAGATGGTGAGGTAGAGCTGACGTATGATCCTGCGGGGTGAGGACAGAAAAAAGAATGCCTTAACAGGGGGGGGGGGGGAGCTCCTTTTATTGAGAGAGTTATGTGGTCCTGTGGGTCAGTCGGGGGCGGAGCCATGACCATTGGTATGCTGCCATGGAGGCACCAGGAAAACACATTTTAAAAATGTTGATACAAACAGTTATCTCTCGTTGGATAGTTGCCATTTCAAACTCTGGTTGTTTAACATCCCTAGGGGGCAACTTATTAGAATAAGGAGGAATTGCACGAAAGAGAGTGACTACGCATCACAAGCAGACATGATTGGTATGAGGTTTAAGGAAAAAGGCTATGAAGGATCGTGGGTGAAAAACCAAATGGACTCGGTCAGGATGCTGGATAGAACAGCCAACAAATGGCACCGGTGCTCATCCTTGATTATAACTCTCAATATAAAGATGTGGCCAAATTAATTGGTAGACATTGGCACATCCTGAAGGGTGATAAAGATCTAGGGAAACTACTTCCAGAGAAACCAAGGATAGTATACAAAAGAGCACCCACTCTGAGAAACCTGATTGTGAAAACAGTAGTTGAACCACCACCGAAACCAGGGTATACTTTCTTTTCAGGAAAAGGTTTCTACCCATGTAAGAATTGCAATGCATGCCGTAAATCACAGAGGTTTCAAAGGAAACGTACTGAGTTTGTAGCGACAAACACAGGAGAAACCCATGTGATTCGAGACTTCATTGGGTGTCATACTGAGGCTGTTGTATACGTGCTACAATGTAGCTGTAATCTTCAGTTTGTTGGCAGAACCAAGAGGGCCCTGAAGGTACGGGTTAGTGAACATGTGGAGAACATACTAAAAGGCTTCCCGAAGCATAGTGTTTCAAGACACTTTGATCAAGTACACAATCGTGACCCCACTCAACTACAATTTTGGGGGGTTGAGAAATTCAACCCCTCGTGGAGAGGAAGTCACAAGGTACGCACAATTAGCCAAAAGGAATCTAAATTGATTCATAGCATGCGTACACTTGTACCGGGTGGAATGAATGTTGAGTTTGATCTCAACTGTTTCCTCAGCAACTTTTGAAGTAATCCATTATAGTTCTCTAATATACTAGGTCTGGCTCTCTATGTCTACTATTGTAGCCTGTATCAAAGGGGATTAGCCCCAATCTGATGGTATAATATTATCTATATGTGTATATACACACGTTGTGGGTATATGATGCGACAAACCAGGTGTGCGACCACCATTTTTTTATATATATAGAATGATCTAGTTCATATTTCTATTATATAATATTTTTTAGGTCTTTTTAATATGCATTCCTTTTTATGATACTCTCTATGGTATTGCGAACCTATGAGAGTGTCTCCCCTTTTTATATATTTACCCCTTTTATATATGAAGGTTTATAATTATGTCCCTATTGTGACATTTGACTGGATGTCATTTGTCCACATATTGAAGTGTATTTGGTACATAACATTTTATATAATATTGTTCCTCCAGCAGTAGGTATATTGGTGCTGCGGAGCCCTATATTGAGGAAACCTGTACATCCTGTACTGCGGATGGTTGCTCCTCCCCTCTTGTGCTGCGGAGTTGCACACCTTTTTGTATTTTATATTTGTTTTATATTATGTGAGGTCATTGGCCGACCGTGTAGTTTTTATTCGATTTCAGTGACTATTTTATTATCCTGCCGCCATCTAGATGTTTAATCCTGATGTATGCCTTCAGGTGGAGATATGGCTTTCCAGTGCTGTGCGTCCCAGTCTATGGGTGTATTATGCACAGCATTATGGACTCCAACAAAATGGCGGCGATACTATTTCCGGTTTTCCGGATATATAAACATTACAATGACCGCCAATCAGATTCCCCAGACGAAGACACGTGATCCCGTGTCGTAACGCGTAGGGATTGGACGGACGTACACCTGGAGTGACGTAAGCCGGCGCTGTGGAACGCCGCTCGTTTTTATTACTGCTGCACTTTTTAATTTTGTTAAATGTAAGCACATGCTTTTCCTTCAATAAATTTCCCCTGGTTTACTGTACTTCACTATTGGAGTCCCTCCTTCTGTTCTCTCTTTCTTACATTTGGCGCTGAGTGCTGTGTGGATTTGTGAAGGAGACGTGGTATCAGCTGAAAGGGTGGACGGATTGGAATAATCTATAGAGGACTGCGAGTGTGGGATATATTTGGATGTCTATTTTCATCTGCCTGGAGGTAAGAGGCTAGTGAGCCCAGGGAAGGATTCGATTCATCATCTACTTGCCATTATTATTTCATGTTTTGAATTCAGCATTATCAAACATCCCTATCTGGCAGGATTCACCATATTTATTTGGGGATTATTTCTTGCACATCACTTATCCAGCATTCCTTGCTGGAGTGATTTATATATCTTTTTGGACTTTATTGCAATTTTATTTGATTCATGTATTCTTGAGTTTGATGACTCTCTTATATTATTATATATATTTATTATATTTATCACTCATCACTTTTTTCTAAAATATTTTTTGGTTCCCAATTTCTGGGTTCGCATGTGGTCATATTTTTGTGTGTCACTAATTCTGTGAGATACGTTGCGCAGAATCACATCCACTTTTGATTTCTGTTTTGTGTATTGTAAACACCACTAGGTTTTGCTGCATTGTATATATTTTGTTTAGGTTATTGCACATTGAGGATTTGTATTAGCGCAAAAGCACTTGTCACTTTAGTCATCTATATAGCGTTTGTAATAGGCCATAGATTTGTCAGGTTCTGTGAATATGGTCTCTTCCTCCCATTTATCAAGGACTAAATTAGCAACACTGGGGGCATAACGAGCCCCCATTGCAACCCCTTTAATTTGTTTATAGAACTTATTTTGTGCCCAAAAATAATTATTGCCCATAGCCAATGAAAGGCCTGCAACCAAAAAAACAATTTGGGTCTCCAAAAGTGTAGATTTGGCACAGAAGGCCTCTCTCACAGCCACAATTGCATCCGACTGGGTAATATTAGTATATAAAGATTCGACATCTATTGTTACCAACCAGGTGGTAAACACAGGACAAAACCTCAAGGTCGGCCAATTTTAAGTGGGATCGACTCTCTGTTTGCCAGGGTTGGGGAGTACTTAGATATTTTTTTGCAACCCATGGTACTAACAGGCAAAGCCTATCTAAAAGATAGCAAGGAACTTATAAAATCCCTGGCCTCAGTCAGACACCACCTGGTTGGTAACAATAGATGTCGAATCTTTATATACTAATATTACCCAGTCGGATGAAATTGTGGCTGTGAGAGAGGCCTTCTGTGCCAAATCTACACTTTTGGAGACCCAAATTGTTTTTTTGGTTGCAGGCCTTTCATTGGCTATGGGCAATAATTATTTTTGGGCACAAAATAAGTTCTATAAACAAATTAAAGGGGTTGCAATGGGGGCTCGTTATGCCCTCAGTGTTGCTAATTTAGTCCTTGATAAATGGGAGGAAGAGACCATATTCACAGAACCTGACAAATCTATGGCCTATTACAAACGCTATATAGATGACATCTTTATGTTATGGGAGGGGTCTCAATCCTCTTTGAATGATTTCATATCCCAAATGAATAGCAATAAGTATGGCCTCAGTTTCACCGCATAATTTAGTTTGGTCACCATTAATTATCTAGATTTGACCATTATCAAGAAAGATAATAAAATTTGCACCAGAACCTTTTTCAAGTCTACCGACAGGAATGGGTATGTTCCAACTACCAGCTGTCACCATCCCCAATGGTTGGGAGCAGTCCCCAAAGGACAATTCATGCGCATTCGTCATAATTGCAATGACATCAATGACTTTGACCAACAAGCAGAAATGCTAACGAATAGGTTTATGTCAAAAGGCTATTCCCAAAATAAATTGTTGGATACTAAAAATCAAGTCAGAGCTATGGACAGAGATATGCTGCTTGAATCCAAACCTAGACCTCCCTTCAATGGCCAAATGTCTTTTCTGTCTGGCTATCACAGACAATACAGAAATGTGGAAAAAAAATTCAGACAATGTTGGCCCATTCTGTTAAAAGACACTGATTTGGCCAAAATTTTACCATCCAAACCTAACTATCTATCGCAAAGCTCCTGGCCTCAGAAATATGATAGCAGGAAATGTTCCAGACCCTCCTGAAATACCTCTCACTTTCTTGGATGGTTCTGGTTTTTACTATTGTACTCGTTGCAGGTCCTGCAAAGCAAACAATAGGAAAAGCCGGAAAGTTATTAAATTCAGCTCAAGTGTCACCAAGCAAGAATTTTCCATAAAACCATTAATTACATGCCATTCCAAGTATGTCACCTACGTCTTGGAATGCCCGTGTACTTTTCAATATGTTGGTAGGACTACTAGAGAGCTGAAAACAAGGATCAATGAACATGTAGCAAACATTCTGAAAGGATACCCTAACCATAGTGTATCCAAACACTTTGATCTGTTCCACAATAGGGACCCCCGGTTGTTAACCTTCTATGGTATTGACAGGATCACCAGCCATTGGAGGGGTACTCATCTTACTCGAGCCGTATCCCAAAATGAGACCCAGTGGCTGCATCGTCTGAGGACTATGCGACCATTGGGTCTCAATATTGAACTTGATTTAAATTGTTTTCTTACTAATGAATGACCATCACGGAGTTTATTATATATAATTTTTATCAATATCCTTTTCTTTTTTTTTCTTTTTTAAAAAAACCATTAATAACAATTATTTTTATTGTATTCATTACGCTTTGGTGTGCTTAGTAGCGCTCCACCAGGGCACTAAAGTGTTTGTCTTTTTATTATTGGATTGAGTCCGGCTTTCAATGCATTGTTTACATTAGTTGCCTAGTTACCGAGATTGAGGCTTTCATTGGCTACCCATTCTCGCCTTGCTGTCCTTAGAGACCTATTTATACCAGGTCTTGTGCGTGTGTCCAATGCGCTTCCTGATGATGACATATTGAAACGTACGTCAAGGCGGTACGTGGATCACGCACAGCAAACTTCCTGTCCAGCTGGTTTCCTACGATTGTGAGGTGGAGCGCACGCCACAGCCTCCCCAGCGCGGACATCGTTCTCCCTCTGGTCGATTCAACCGACCCTTTCTGACAACAAAGCCTTAAAGCCTCAGTGCCGGGACGTGGGCACTATTCAAGTAAGCCTCCATTCGGCACTGTGTATGTTTTTAATTTTTTTATTAAACGTTATTATGCCATGGCGGTATCTCTCTGCTTCTTCCTTATACCTTACATGATGCTTCTAAGCAGCTGACCCATAGGAAATCTAGGTGTCCTTTACTTTGTCCGTGGTGACAACAAGCCTTATTTGACCTTTTTTAGCGAATTAGGTCAATATCTTGCGGTAAGGGGCCATCCTTTATTTGCACTTTTGGGTGACATAGTTCAATGAAGGTGGAGACCTGCTTGTTTCTTGGTCACTTGCACAGTGATCTACAAAGATTATATGAACACTTACTACTCTGTTTATGGACATTTTGTGTTTTATTTTTGAGTTTTTTATGGATTCAGCATATGGATCAGAGTATATCACCATTGCACTACTGCACTTTTTTGAGTAGTCATTAATTGCACATGCACTTTATTTGTGATTATTATTGTTACTGTTTTGGATTTTTCTTATATGTATTATCATTAATTTTTTCTAGCGCCCCCTATTTATCTTATCACTATTGCATTACATTTTTGAATTTTTTTGGGGAGCAGCTTTTTTTTTTTTTTTTCTTTATGTTATTTCACTTATTTATTATTTTGGCGCGAGACCCCTTCCCGATCATAAGGGGTGGCCAGATACCAATGGCCGCCCCCTCATCCCGGATCGCTCCTGAAGCGAAGCGGACCGCCGCTGGCACCGGGGGGGTCCGACCCCCCACCCACGGAGAGGCAGTGACGTACATGTACGCTTATGTGCCCACCCGTCAACGTATATCGTTGTGCAGCGGTCCTTAAGTGGTTAAGGCGGTATTCGTTGATGCGTTAAAAAGTGGACATCTTCCCCAGTCCATCAATGAGGCGATCATTGTGCTATTGCTGAAACCTGGTAAGGAAGCCCGTTATCCAGACTCTTATAGGCCTATATCATTACTGACTACAGATGTTAAATTGTTGGCCAGGGTTCTTGCCACTAGGTTGGCTAAAGTTATTTACAAACTTGTCCATAAAGACCAATCTGGGTTTATTCCCTCCAGATCAATGGCCCTTCACATAAGACGCCTATTTTTAAATCTTCAGATCCCTGTAAACAATCCGGGTCAGCGAGCGATTCTTTTGCTAGACGCGGCTAAGGCATTTGATAGCGTTAATTGGCCCTACCTATGGGCAGAAAAGCGGCTCTCAAATTAGGCGGTCGCCTTAGGCCTCGCACCCCACAGGGGCCTCGCGGCCGCCTAATTTGCCTAAAGAATTGGTTAGAGAAAATTCTATAAATGGTGGATTCATAGTTTATCAATCTTAAAATCCTTCTTCTCACGTAAACTGTCAAATGCATAGAAGAACTACGATGTGCGGGATCAGGAGTTGATGGTGATAATATCTGCGCTGAAAGAATGGCGTTATCTGCTTGAAGGTGCTGCCCATCCAATTCTGATATTCACTGATCACAAGAACCTGGAATATTTGAGATCCTGAAGCCACGTCAAGCCAGGTGGGCGCTCTTTTTCTCCAGGTTTATTTTCAATGTTGCATATCGCCCAGGTTCCAAAAATACTAAACCTGACGCCCTGTCCCGGATGTTCCACAAATCCAAAGAGATTTCCCCTCCGGATACCTCCTTGCCCCTGAGAACATTCTCGTGCTTCAGGAAAACCTGCTTTCCCGAATCAAACAAGCTTTCACAGGGCAGACGCCTCCTTCCGAACCAGAACTGCAGGTCAGAGTTGCTTTGGCATGAGGATAAGATCTATATTCCTGAAGGCCTACGAGTATCTGTTTTAAAACTTTGCCATGACGATGCACTAGCCGGGCATTTCGTCATAACCAACACCACCAACTTGGTACAGCGTACCTTTTGGGGGCCTAAGGTACGGGAAGATTGTAAGAAATTGGTAGAGTCCTGCACTACTTGCATCAGAAACAAGACCCATAGAACCAGGGCCTGGGGGCTTCCAAAACCCCTGCCTGTCCCAGACAGGCTGTGGAGGATGTTATCCATAGACTTTATTGTTGAGTTACCCCCGGTAGAAAATCATACCACTATCTTTGTGGTAGTTGATTGGAATAAAGTGTGCCATTTTTGACAGACAATGAAAGGCACCCCCTCAGCTCCTGAAACAGCACAGGCATTTATTAAGGAAATCATCACGGGGTACCAGTCAACATCGTCTCAGATCAGGGGGTACAGTTTACCTCCCCATTCTGGAGGTCCCTCTTCAAGGCTCTGGATATTGAGTTGTCATTCTCTTCCGCCTATCAGACCAATTGGCAAACTGAGAGGACTAACCAAACTCTCGAGCAGTATCTATGCTGTTTTTCGTTCTTTGCACAAGATGACTGGATTTCCTTGCTTCCTTTGGCCGAATTCGCCTACAATAATTCCATTCACTTTGCCACCAAGCAGTCCCCATTCTTTGCCAACTATGGCTCCCACCCTTCATTCCTGCCCAATTCCCTCCCCTAATGTACAGTGCCAGCAGTTCAGGAAAAAATAAACTTCTTCTCTACCAACAACCAACTTTTGCAGGAAACCATGACCAAAACTCAGGAACACAACAAAACCACTTTTGACAGAAAGAGGCAAGGTGAATTAGTACTGGTGCCTGGTGGCCTGGTGTGGCTATCCACAATGTACTTGAGGATGGCATGTCCTTCAAAGAAGCTAGGTCCCAAGTTCTCAGGACCATTTCCGGTTAGAAGGAAAATCAACGTGGTGGCTTACGAACTGGAACTCCCGGATTCACTAAAGATCCACCCAGTATTCCAGGTGTCTCTGTTGAAACCTTCTATCCCCAATCCTTTCCCAAATCAAAGTACAGTGTCTCCTGACCATGTCATTATAGATGGGGAGGAGGAATTTGAAGTAGAGGCTATCCTAGACCACAGGGGGAGAGGAAACCAGAACCAATTCCTGATTAAATGGAAGGGGTATGGACCTAAAGAAAATTCTTGGGAGCCCGAGGAGAACATCCACGCTAAGAATCCCGAGAAGTTTGACTGGATGGGCATCCGGAGGCTACCCCTTAGGGAGGTCAATGTCAGGCTCTCTGGTTCCCGATCGTGGGTGCAACTGCGCTTGCGCATGCTCCTCTGTTGGTGCCAGATGGGCTATTTAAGCCTGCCTGTCACATACAGTCCCCGCTGTCTGTTCTACACCGTTGTGTGCCCTAAACCTGATCCGAGACTGTTACCTGTAAAAGACCCGGCTTGCCTGTGACCACCCAGTTATCTGCCTACACCTGATCTCGGCCTGTTTGTGACTACTCTTTTACCTGCACCTCTGTACCTTTGCTGCCAGCCTAATATCCGACCCGGCCTGTCTGACTATCCCTGTGTTGGTCCTATCTGTTCCTGGTTCCGATCCAGCCTGCTAAGCTGATCCAGTCCACTGAACTGATCCAGTCACCTGAGCCTGTTCCTGTCTACTGAGCTATTCCTGATCCAGTCTGCTGAACTGTTCCTGATCTTGTCTGCTAACCAGTCAGCTACTCCAGTTCCTGTATCCCAGCTCCTGCGAGGAAGAGTCCAGGCACCTGATCCATCACTTCCTCTGTTGATCCTGCCAGGCACCCGTGCCACTCCTTCTCCTGTGCCTTCTGTTACATTACATGGGGCCGCGAGTGGGAGCCATAAGGGAGGACTTCCTCTGCAATTCGGGCTCACAACCATCAGATACGTGACAAGATGACATCAGAGTGACGAAACGCATAGGGCGGGGCTTCACCACATCTTTGCATCACTTCCGGTCAGGGCTGTAAATTGTTTTTTCACAGCGCCTTTGTCTCCATTACATGTCTTTTGTTTTTTTTGTATAATGTGAGTATATTTCCAATTTTTTTACTGTAATAAAGAAGTTTTAAACATTATTACACTATGGGCATCCCTCTCTCTCTATATAAATTGCACTGGAGAAAAAGCCACACCACGGCTGGACCATCTTCCAGAGTGCTACACAGTGGCAAATACTGTGACCACGCAGTACCCCAGTTGGGGTAAGAAAGCTCTGGTGAGTGCATTTACAGTAAAACCTTGGTTTGAGTGTAACTTGGTTTAACAAGCAATTGACCTTCCAGGGTCGCGCACGCCGCTGCGTCATCGGCGCGGCGACGGCGCGGCCATGTCACCGCGCTGTCTGTCCGCAAGGATTTCGGTTTGATGGTGTGTACAACCATCAGACCGAAATCTCTGAGCGGACAGGTCCGATGAAAATGGTCCGGCGGACCGTTTTCATCGGACTGTCCGCTCGTCTGTACGGGGCCTAAGTGTAACAATATGGTTACATTAAATGAAGGTACAACATTTAGCAACTTATTGCTACACTTAGAGGCGCCTCTCTTCGCTTTTATACCCTGTAAAAAATTGCTTTGGATTACAAGCATGTTTCTGGAACGAATTATGCTCGCAAACCAAGGTTTTACTGTATTATAAGAGCGCGGATCAGCCACTTGCACAGTTACCGCTTGAATAAGAAGAAAAGGGCAAGGAATCTTCTGTTTACGAGCACTGGACACTTTATAATAGCACCAGTCACTTTGTTTGCATTGTGGAGATTCAATGGACTTTTACCTATAATTTTTAATTTTAATCAATTCCTTAATTTTATTTGTTTACCTTATTTGTTTAATATTTTTATGGTTTTGGACTATTGAAGTTCACAAATATTTGCACTTTATTGGTTTGCGGCATTACATCTTGAGCTTTTAACAGCAAAACACCCGGCTGAGGGTGTAACACAGTGTACACTTTTTGCATTCAGTATTGTTATTTTGCACAGGGATTGGTACACCTAACATCCGTATACTAATGTCACACATTTATGACATCACCTTTTTGAATTTACAAGGTTAAATCACCTGGCTGAGGGTGTAACACCACTTACCCATTTAGTTTATCACACATCTTTTTTATGCACATAAATTCCACTGCAGGTCTCTAGGTGATCTTTTGGCATTAGCCACGGTATCAATTCAATTTTTAAGTTGTCTTTTTTATCAATAGAACAGCGCCACACCTGTCTTTTTTTTTCTTTTACTCATATTCCAACATTGCCTCAACTCCAAAAATGTTGAGAATTTTTTTCCGTGTATTACTTGTGATCATTTTTTACCCCAAATGTTGTCCATGTCTCTGGATCTTGCATGGAATCTAGATGTGGCAACTCAGGGGGTTCTTCCATAATGGAGTATTTGGGGATATATTAATTCTCTAGTATCTGTCTTTTACTACCGCTGCTCTCCATATTTTTATTGTTGTTATCATTGGAGGGGTCAAATCCCTCCTAGATTTTATCCCCCGGTATAGTAGTCCCTGCAGTGCCCCTACCGATTGAACCATTGCTACTTCCAGCATTGTAGCAGAGTCAAATCCATCAGGGTTCAGCCATCTCCCCACCGTCACTAACTGTGTAGCTAAATAATACTTATAGAGGTCTGGAAAGTCCATTGTGGAGAATTTCTAAACAAATACAAAAATTTAGGAAGAATCGTTATTAAGTTCGTCCTAGTAACGACAGGTGAAGCGCCTCCCATACCTTAATTTTTTTTCTTATACTTCCTGTATTACTGGATCCAGGTTCAACACTTGAAAATCTTCCACCTGTCGAGATATTATTATACCAATGTACTTAAATTCCATTACCCATTTCAGCGGTAGATCCGGAGCAGCGGTATCTTGTGCTCCTTTGTCGATGGGAAATAATAGAGACTTACCCCGACTTACTTTAAACACTTAAGGAACGGACCAATATGCTGCTACATGACCCAAGGGGTTTTTACAATTCGGCACTGCGTCGCTTTAACAGACAATTGCGCGGTCGTGCGACGTGGCTCCAAAACAAAATTGGCATCCTTTTTTCCCCACAAATAGAGCTTTCTTTTGGTGGTATTTGATCACCTCTGCGGTTTTTATTTTTTGCGCTATAAACAAAAATAGAGCGACAATTTTGAAAAAAATTCAATATTTTTTACTTTTTGCTATTATAAATATCCCCCAAAAACATATATAAAAACATTTTTTTCCTCAGTTTAGGCCGATACGTATTCTTCTACCTATTTTTGGTAAAAAAAAAATCGCAATAAGCGTTTATCGATTGGTCTGCACATAATTTATAGCGTTTACAAAATAGGGGATAGTTTTATTTTATTTTTATTTTATTTTTATTTTTTTACTACTAATGGCGGCGATCAGCGTTTTTTTTTTTTTTTTTTGTGACTGCGACATTATGGCGGACACTTCGGACAATTTTGACACATTTTTGGGACCATTGTCATTTTCACAGCAAAAAATGCATTTAAATTGCATTGTTTATTGTGAAAATGACAGTTGCAGTTTGGGAGTTAAACACGGGGCGCTGTAGGATTTAGTGTTCACCTAGTGTGTGTTTACAACTGTAGGGGGGTGTGGCTGTAGGACTGATGTCATCGATCGAGTCTCCCTATAAAAGGGATGACTCGATCGATGCAGCCGCCACAGTGAAGCACGGGGAAGCCGTGTTTACATACGGCTCTCCCCGTTCTTCAGCCCTGGGGAGCGATCGCGACGGAGCCGCTATAAACGAATAGCCGCGCCGTCATCCCGGATCGCTCCCCACGGGAATCCGACCGCCGCATGTAGCGGGGGGGGGTCCCGATTGGACCCCCGACCCGCGGAAAGGCAATGTGCCTGTGCGTGCCATTCTGCCGACGTATATCTACATGCGGCGGTCGGGAAGCGGTTAAGCACTGTGAATAGTGGAAAACAATTTAATAATTCTTAGGCTCCTTTCAGAGATGGACCCGCATTCAGGGCTACCCTCTCCTCCAGCCCCTCCACTCAAAGTCCTTGTATATTTGGCAAAGTCCTAAGAGCCTCTGCCACTGGCTCTATTGCTATCGCAAAGAGTGCCGGGGAGAGAGGGCAGCCCTGTCTCATGCCTCTATATAACTGGAAAAAAGATTATAGCTTTCCTCCCAGTTTAACTGCTGACATTGGTTTCCTATATATTATTTGTATCCATTTATTGAATACAGATGGGAATCCTATCCTTCTGAGTATTTCCTATAGAAAAGGCCATTCGATTGTATCGAAGGCCTTTTCCTATATCTAGGGAGGCCACTGTCCTAGATCCCTCCTGGATATTATGGCCCAGATTCTCGTAGATCGGCGCATCTTTATGCCGGGGTAGCGCATCTCAGATGCGTTACGCCGACGTAACTTAGAGAGGCAAGCTCCGTATTCTCTAATCAGAAGCTTTAATTTTTGCGCCGGCGCAGCGTAAATTTGTCGGTGTAAGATGGCGTAATTCAAAGTAGCTATTAAAGCTCCGTATTTTTTATAGAATTCCACCGTAATTCCGTCTGGACCTGGTGCCTTTTCGCCTGAAAATGTATGTATAATTTTCATGATCTCCTCACTTGTAATTGGGCAAACCAATGCCTCCCTCTCCCTTTCCGACAACCACCCAATTGCTACCCAGTGCAAAAGGTCCGTCATAATTCCTGGGTGGTAATTGGAGGGGAGAGATGAGGCATATAATACACTATAATACTCTCTGAAGGCTTCCAATATCAGGTTCCTTTACTACCTGTGCTTTTAAATTCTCAATTTCTGCTATAGTTGTAGCTTGATATTCTTGTTGTGCCAATCCCGCCGAAAATCTCCTGCTTTTACCCCCTTGCTCAAAAATATTTTGTCTATTTCTGTATAGTTCTAGCCTTGTTATTTCCTCCATATGCAGATGTAGATCAATTTCTGCGGCCATCATTCGATCAAAGTTGGTACCACTAGAATCTTGACCATATTTTTCCTTCTAGGATTCTATCTGCGTTTGCAGCTCATGTATCCTGGCTTTCTGTTTTTTATTTACCGCTGAAATATTTGAGATGTATTGTCCTCGCAGATAGGCGTTAAATGCATCCCAGACAATATCTACCGAGGACGAACCCGCATTATTCTCCCAATATTCCATTATTATCTATATAATTTTTTCCGCTATTTACGGTTATGACACCCACTGCGGAGTTAATCTCCACAGTGATGCATTCCTTGGAGTATGGATACGTATCGACAGAAATAGCGGAGAATGATCTGAGAGGCCACTCGGCATATATGCAGCCTCTGCAATGTCTGCTAACATTGCAGGACCTGCAAACGCTAGGTCTATGCTAGATGCCGTTTTATAGGAGGTAGAGAAACAGGAGTAGGTTCTTTTTTCTGGGTTCCTCCGTCTCCAACTCTCTGTTACCCCTATCGTCTGAATCCAATTATACAAATCTGAGTGCTGCTTAGGAGGTTTTGGTCTGTCCAACTCTGGGGATAAGACCAAGTTAAAATCTCCAATAAGTAGCAGCTTTGCTGGGAGATATTGAATGATTTTTTCCATTATCTCACTCAAAACTCCCACAGAAAACGGAGATGGAATGTATACTGCCACTGTAATATACCTCTGTTGTCCAATTGTATATAACAAGATAACATATTTTCCTTGTGTATCTATATAGGCCTTCTCTATTTCTCCAGGAAAGGGTTTATTTACCAGAACTGATACCCCTCTAGTGTAGGAAGAATAGGTAGTATGATATACTTTTTGTATCCAAGCTTTTTTTAGCGTTAATTTTTTTTCTCATTAAATGTGTCTCCTGAAGTATAATCAGCTGGGGGGTATACTTTCTTATACATTGAAACATTAATGCTTGTTTAAATTTAGAGTTTAATCCTCGAACATTCCAGGATAATACCGAATATCATTTTTTTTTGTTTGTTTACCTGACATTGTACCCAGAGTATGGGAGGAATAGATACCTCCAGCATATTTTTTTTATGTTTTTTATCCCATTTAAAGATTTTATTTAAAAAAAAGTGAATAACAACAGTTACAGTATATCAGGCGACGTCAAAAGAATACAACATTGAAGTATAGATATATACATATAGAAACAGTACATCAACTTCACCATTTGTAAGAAAGAGCTCAATGTACAATAGGAGCTGATATTCAACTTGAGAATAAGAGAGAAATGAGCGTATAATGCTACATGTAATAGTGAGATATAATAAAACTATAAAAGTCCAAAATTATTTACAATTTGCAATTGGGAAATTTGGTTCTGACATAAACTAGGATAATCTTCAACCTAACTATTTAAAAATTGTATTTACCCAAACCAAAGCCATAACTTCAATTGTAAAGTGAAAATATATACTGTATTATAAAAAAACATGAGATAAAATAGATAGAAGTACACAAAGGTACAGTAGGGGAGAAAATGATAAGGTGGGATGGGGTCTAATGGGGGAAGGGTACAACATAATTCCGGAGGCTAATTCCATGTATACTATTAGTATTCGGGAATCCCTGAACGCTGGTAAGTAGTATATGGTCCATGGTTTCCATATGCTATCGAATTTCTTCAACTTATTTTTATCTAGTGCATCAGTTTTAGCATGTATAAAGGCTTGATTCATTCTCTTTTTGGCTTCTGCCAGGTTCACAACAGGTGTTTTCCAAGCGCTAGCTATTGTCTGCTTTGCGGCTATCACGAATGTAAGGAATAGCTTGTATTGATTTTGAGAAAGTGATATTGGCTTAATATTGAGAAGAGCTGCCATAGAGACAAATAATTTGGAAGCAATTCGGAAAATCTTTTCCCAGAATATATGCACGAGTGGACATTGCCACCAGATGTGCAAGTATGTACCTTTATCCGGACAACCCGCGAAAGCAGAGATCAGAGCTGGTTATTGCAAATTTGGATGACCTGGCAGTCACCAAATACCAATGAGAGTACTTTGTATGACGCGTCGTTTGCTATTACATAAGTAGAAGAGGAGGCTGGAGCTAGTATTAGACTAGACGTTTGCCCAGGTCTTATTGTCAATCTTACAATCAAGATCTTTTTCCCACTTAGCAACATATGAGGGTAAGATTGTATTTGATTTGGTGATCAACTGAGAGTAAAAGTACAGAGATGCGACCATTAGCATGTGGTTCTTTTAGACATATTCTTTCAAATTGGGATAGATTATGTAGATTATAGCTAGAACTGAGGAAAGGATCATAGAAATTTTTAATTTGCAAATATCTGAAAATTTCTGATTGGGGAAGCCCAAAGGTTTTGTGCAGTTCTGGAAAAGGTCGTATTGAAGTTGTTGATGTTAAATGATATAAACACGTAATGCCAGCCTTAGACCAGGCTTTAAAAGTTCTAGGAAATATCCAAGCTGAATAAAAGGTCGGGTTTTTATAAAAAGAAAGGAGCGGGTTATGCGGACATTGTAAACCACGTGAGCTTTTGTGCCTATCCCAGATTGATAAAGAATATTTAGTTATTGGATTCTTTAAAGCTCTACGATCTGAAGGGCGTAACCATAATATATTATTTGTAGGAAGTGGGTCGAAGTCTAATGCTTCGATAAATACCCATAAGGGGGTCTCCACAGTTGAATAATATTGTGATAGTTGAGCTGCTTTATAATAAGTAGCAAAATCTGGAAATCTCAAACTGCCTATTGACTTGGGAAGGGTTAAGGTTTTTTTAGGCAACCAAGGCTTTTTCTTTCCCCAAGTGAACTGTGTTACTTTGTGTTGGATCAATCTAAAAAAATAAGCGGGGGTATGAATTGGAAGTGTTCTAAATAAATATAAAAACTTGGGGAGTATGGTCATTTTTATAATGTTAATTTTCCTAAACCCGGAGATCGGTAGGTCTGACCAGTTAGATAACAAACCTGTGATGTTTTTCAATAAAGGTGGGTAGTTGGCAGCAAATAAATCGGAGGAAATGGCCGTTAGTTGATTACCCACATGGTAGTGAATTTTGTATATTCTGCTTTTCCATTTCACTAAGTGAAATGTTCAAAGCTGAATATTTTTGAGCATTGACTGCAAGACCTGAAATGTGTGAGAATTCCTGTAATACCAGCATAAGATTAGGGGCCGAAACTTGTGGCGAAGATAAAAATAAGAGTATGTCATCCGCGAATAAGCATATTTTATGATTACGTCTACCTAAATCATTACCCGTGACCGTTGGTTCCATCATTATTCTTTGTGGTTCGATGAGTAGCACAAATAATAAAGGTGAAAGGGGACATCCTTGACGCATCCCTCTCTGTATATCATACTTTTCCGATTTGTAGCCGGCATATTTGATATAAGCTTTGGGTTTATGGTATAATGAAGAAATCCATCCCATTAAATGTGGGCCAAAGCCCCACTTTCTGAGTGTGAAATGCATATAAGACCATGATACAGTCTCAAATGATTTCTTAATATCAAGAGAAAGAAAACACAAGGGAATTCAACGTGTTTTAGCGACACGAGACAATGGGGATGAAACCATCTTGATCACGGTTATTAGGTTGCCTATAATCTTATTCAAATGTGAAGGGGTGTGCTTCCGCGCCAAAATAAGTTACTTAATACAAATCACCAAGTGACAAATTAATAACTACTAAGATATTTAAGCTGCTCCTCTGGGTCAGATTATTAAGAAAATAATGTGCAATAGGATGTAGGTGTGAAAGAGGGCGCTAGGGACTGGTGGACTCACTGATGAGGATCCCTCACACGAAAAAGGGGACCTCTCAGTAGGTCTGATAAATTAACGATATTAAACACTCCTGTGACAAAAAGAATGAAAAAACACAATGCGATAGATAACTATATAAAGACAATAGAGTGCTAAATATTGTGAATTAAAATGCTGAAAACATATATATATTTCACGATCCCGTGAATGTGCACAAAAATGCTATGAACGAAAAATAAATAAAGTGTCTCTCTTTGGCACTCTAATTAGTGCAGTCCATAAGGTGTAATTTCCCGATGAAATAAGTGATCATACGATACGCGGTGCGAAATCATACAGCCATCACCAACTAATTCCAGCTTCACCCGATGTGTTCTGATCTGCAAAACTCTTACCAGAGGGTGTGGACCCCTTTAATTAAAAAGGATGGTCTGTTGAGCTGAACAGGTTAATGTGCCTGCACACTTGGACACCATCTATTCAGACTGCTGTGATTGGCTCAATCGTATCTCAGGATTCAAAAACAAAAGGGAACTGATAGTGCATTATCGTTTATTAAAAAATACATAAAAACAAAGTGGCTGAATGGCCCCTTACTTGGTAGGTGCCAGCCCGGCACTAGGATGGCATGCGCTGGATATGACTCTGGCTTTGCGACTGCAGGAATCGTCCGCTGTGCGGGGAGTCCTATTGCCAGCTGTAGCGTCTATGTGCGGGATCAGCTGGGGAGCAGAGAAGTCTGACTTCTCTGCTCCCCAGCTGATCCCGCACATAGACGCTACAGCTGGCAATAGGACTCCCCGCACAGCGGACGATTCCTGCAGTCGCAAAGCCAGAGTCATATCCAGCGCATGCCATCCTAGTGCCGGGCTGGCACCTACCAAGTAAGGGGCCATTCAGCCACTTTGTTTTTATGTATTTTTTAATAAACGATAATGCACTATCAGTTCCCTTTTGTTTTTGAATCCTGAGATACGATTGAGCCAATCACAGCAGTCTGAATAGATGGTGTCCAAGTGTGCAGGCACATTAACCTGTTCAGCTCAACAGACCATCCTTTTTAATTAAAGGGGTCCACACCCTCTGGTAAGAGTTTTGCAGATCAGAACACATCGGGTGAAGCTGGAATTAGTTGGTGATGGCTGTATGATTTCGCACCGCGTATCGTATGATCACTTATTTCATCGGGAAATTACACCTTATGGACTGCACTAATTAGAGTGCCAAAGAGAGACACTTTATTTATTTTTCGTTCATAGCATTTTTGTGCACATTCACGGGATCGTGAAATATATATATGTTTTCAGCATTTTAATTCACAATATTTAGCACTCTATTGTCTTTATATAGTTATCTATCGCATTGTGTTTTTTCATTCTTTTTGTCACAGGAGTGTTTAATATCGTTAATTTATCAGACCTACTGAGAGGTCCCCTTTTTCGTGTGAGGGATCCTCATCAGTGAGTCCTATAATCTTATTCAGTCTGCTGGCTAGGATTTTGGCTAGAATTTTAACATCTATATTTAACAAGGAGATGGGGCAATAGTTTGACCAAACTGAGTCTGTATGCGGTTTGGGGAGCATGCATATAATCGCAGTCAAGGTGTCACAAATTATGGTGAACGAGAGTGAACCACAGCTGCGGATAGGACATTTTAAAGGTATCAATGCACTACTCAATGTAATGTGATTTTCAGTACTGGACCCCAGGCGTCACTCTAATCAGATAATAAGAGTTTGGGGGTTCACTACATCATCTCTCACACATAAAGGAATGTGTTGAGCTACTAAGGGTGGAGGTATTACTACATACCTACAACCCCTAGCTTTAAAAGGTATATATGAACATGTTACATATATATTGGTCAGAAGCACGTTTTCTATAGATAACAAATGTCATGCACGTAGCATAAGAAAATACTGTATTAGGATGACATATGCTCGAGAGAAGCAACTGGTGATTAACATGGTTTAGGAATGTATGTCCCTTTAAGATATCGCACAAAAGTAATATGAATCCACAATGACTAATCCCAAGCAAGGTGGTAGTTTAAACTTTAGCAGGGTTCAATAGCTAGAATATGCAATATGAGGACAGGGTAATTCTAGAGCATTGAAAGTATGGAAGTAAGGGTACTTATCCGTTTGCAGAGGTTGAGGCTTCTCACTAGCAGCAGAGTATTGTAGTCAGCAGTGGAATTAGGTATTGTGAGTCTCCTGCAGGTGGATATCTTTGGGTGTCCCAACAGCAAATAGAGCAATGATGGTAGCGTGGATCCAGGCAGAGAATAGCTAATTCTTAGGTCAAGCAGCAAGTAGTAGTTTTATGGTAGCGTGGATCCAGGCTGCGGTCGTTTACAGCATAGGGGGTAGTAATTACCAGTAGTTTGATGGTAGCGTGGACCGGCTATGGCCGACAATAAAAGAACACTGTTTAGTGAGAGCTGAGCCCGTTTATAGCAGGCAGACAGGTGCATTGAGAACAGCGGTGATTATGCAGGGCACTTCTGCGTTGCACGCTGGAACGCACACGGCGCCGGGCGATAATGTCAATGCGCGTTCGCCGAATGCGTTCCAGGGTGGAACGCAATTGGCGATGGCGGATGCCGTTTACACAAGATTTCCTTCCTAAAAGAGTGATTATCCAAAAGGGAATTGAAAGTATTTGTTAAAACTGGTGATAGGATATCTGAAAAAGTTTTATAGTAAAGAGCAGAAAATCCATCAGGACCAGGTCGTTTATTTTCAAATTCTTAATAGCCTTGGATACCTCACCACCAGACACCGGTTCCTCCATCATTTCCAATTGCATCTTGAACAATGTAGGAAGGGAGATATGAGAAAAAAAAATATTTGCCTTAGATTGATCCAACTCGTTATCGGATGAGTATAAACTTTTTAACTGTTTAAAATTTTTGTAAAATTTTCACTGGGTTGGTAGAGTATATATCCCTGGATAGTTTAAGACGGATGGGTTTGGTGGAATTATGACAGGATTTTAATGTTCAGGCTAGAAGTGCATTCAGTTTATTCACATTCATATAATAGTTATGTTTTACTCTTTTAATTATTTTATCCGCAGACTCAGTAAGGAATAAATCGAATTCCAGTTTGGCTTTGTCTAATTTTATTCTGGATGATGGTCAAGGATTTTGCTGAAATGCCATATGACAGGAGTTAAAATGTGTTTCTAATGTGTGATACATGGCTTTTCTTTCTCTATTGCATAGATTAGCTTGACGGAAACATGTTCCACGGAGAACAGGTTTGTGAGCTTCCCATAAAGTAGTTGGGGAAATGTCAGGTGTAGAATTACATTTTAAATACTCCTTGAGTGCTATTTCTTTTTTGTTTACAAAAGCTTTATTTGGAAGACTAGAACAAGACAGAGTAGCTTTGCATACAACACAAAATTTACAGCATGAGTTGATGATGAGCAGGTGTTATACAGTTGAAAGAGTACAGATGTTAGTTGAACAATATAGTGCAAGGTTGGCGAGAGATACAGGTGCAATATCTAGGGATAGCGCATAGTCATACAAGTGGGGTTACAGGCATAAGGATACAGGGCAACAAAATCCACAACCAGTCAAGGGTGGATCCAGAGTCTAGTCTCGGGAGGGGCACTGCCAGAAAATAAGGTGTTGCTTACAGAACTGTATTTACCGTATCGTACAGTCCTAACCTTGTTTAAAACAGTGGCACGTTTATCATTCCATTAGATTGGATTATTACATTACAAACAGACAGGATAGGTTTAACCACATATAACTTTATTATTACAAAGATCATAAGCAGTTTATAACAGAATATTCCCAGACAAAATGTTCACAAACAACATAAAATTATGTGCAAGAAAACAAACCGCAGAACTCAAACATTATCACTCTCCATTGTCTCCAAACACACACAACAACAGAAACATTTTATTTGTAAGTTGAATAACATGAAAAATTCACAGAATCAGCTCAAGTCTTCGTTTTCCTTGTTTGGAAAACAGCTCGATAACTCGGTCAGTATTCACAGGAATATCTCTATGAATGTAAAGTAAACACAAGCAATTTAACCGGTCCTCCACCATTCGTGACCAAAGCCATGTTTTAACACGACGGAGGGTTGAGAAAGATCTCTCTGCTGTGGCCACACTTACAGGGAGAGTTGCCAAGATCAGAAGTAAACTTCTGATGGTTGGGAAGAGGTCTTGGTCACACAAGTCCAACACTTCAAGAACTGTTTTTGGAATTTCCTTCTGTTGTGACAACTCTCGTTTCCACTTTGTAAGCCAGATACTTAGTTCTCCCTGCAGCAATGTCTCCATTATCTTCTGATTACCATCAGCTACAAGAGGGTGGAAACGTTGTGTTAATGATTGCACAGCCACAGGAACCATGGTTTCCATTTTTTTTTCAAAAAGTACTGCTGGCATCAACATTTGAATTTGGAAACACTGCATCGAATTTTCTGGAAAACGAGTTTTTGAATCATTAATAATGTTGTCCAGCAAGGGGATATACAATGATTTCCTGTAGTATTCCTCAGTTGATTCTACATTGTAATTAAATCTGTGCACTTGCCTGCCTACAAGACGTGGCAATTTTAGTTCTACCCCAAGTTCTGATGCCAATTCTGTAGCCTCCATATGCAAGGTGGAAAAAGTGCCATCAGCGTTACATCGCATATTCTCCATGGTTGCCATGGTATCAGTCAAACAGTCAGATGTGCTTGTCAAATCAATTGTTGGGGATTGAAGGAAGCGACTCAGAGGAAGGGTTACTTTCAGAACACTGATGAGTAAAACCAAGGAAAAAATGAATTCTGCACTGCACAGAGAATGGATGAGAGTACAGTAGGTGTTTGTGATATTGTGTTTTTAGCACGACAGCGTCGCGCTGATACTCGGCGACATGGTGCCGAGATCTCGCCGACAACTCGCACTCACTGGAATAGTGACAGCACATCCCAGCAAGCGCGTCATAGAAGCGACGGGAGATCCGACTTGGATTCCCGCCAATTCTACACGTGTGCGGCGTTTGTTATGAATCCTGAGGGGGAAGTCCCCGCCGGATTTTA
The DNA here is from genome assembly GCF_905171775.1 of Rana temporaria. NCBI lineage: Eukaryota > Metazoa > Chordata > Amphibia > Anura > Ranidae > Rana > Rana temporaria. Next base: position 71,336,773 of record NC_053495.1, read on the forward strand.
AATAAAAATCCGGCATGGGTCCCCCCCTCAGGAGCATACCGGGCCCTTAGGTCTGTTATGGGTTGTAAGGAGAGCCCCCCTACGCCGAAAAAAACGGCGTAGGGGGTCCCCCTACAATCCATACCAGACCCGTATCCAAAGCACGCTACCCGGCCAGCCAGGAAGGGAGTGGGGACGAGCGAGCGCCCCCCCCCCCTCCTGAGCCGTACCAGGCTGCATGCCCTCAACATGGGGGGGTTGGGTGCTCTGGGGCAGGGGGGCGCACTGCGGCCCCCCCCACCTCAGAGCACCCTGTCCCCATGTTGATGAGGACAGGGCCCCTTCCCGACAACCCTGGCCGTTGGTTGTCGGGGTATGCGGGCGGGAGGCTTATCGGAATCTGGGAGCCCCCTTTAATAAGGGGGCCCCCAGATACCGGCCCCCCACCCTAAGTGAATGAGTATGGGGTACATCGTACCCCTACCCATTCACCTGCAAGAAAAGTGGTAAAAACACAAATAAACCACACAGGGTATTAAAATATTTTATTAGTCTGCTCCGGAGGCCGCCCCCTGTCTTCTTTATTAGCTCTTTTACCAGGGGGAGCTTCTTCTTTGACGTCTTCGGGTGGGTGGGGGCCGCCGTCTGGTTCTCTTCCACCGCCGGGGGGGGGGTGGCTTTTAAAAAAGCCCCCACCCCCCCGGCGGGTTTCCTCCGGCGTCTTCGGCGGGGCTCTTCTTCTTCCGCTATCCCGACGGGTCTTTTCCGCTATCCGGGGGGGTCTCCTATGTTCGCCGCTCTCCGCTGTTGACTCGTCGCACCCCGGTTCTTCGTCTCGCAGTCCGGTCCCTTCTTCCGTGCTGTACGTCTTCTTCCGTGCTGTGAGTTCTTCTTCCGTGCTGTGACGTCATGTTCTTCACTTCTCTTCTTCTCCCGATGTTGACACGCTGGTCCTTCTCGCTGAAATGACGGATGCGCGCCTTGCATCGGACCTATATAGGCCTCACAGTCCCATCATGCTCTGTACCTACCCATGTGATACCTACCCACGTGGGTAGGTATCACATGGGTAGGTACCAGAGCATGATGGGATTGTGAGGTCTATATAAATCCGATGCAAGCCGCGCACCCGTCATTGCAGCGAGGAAAGGCGACGTGTCAACATCGGGAGAAGAAGAGAAGTGAAGAACATGACGTCACAGCGCGGAAGAAGAACTCACAGCACGGAAGAAGACGTACAGCACGGAAGAAGGGACCGGACTGCGAGACGAAGAACCGGGGTGCGACGAGTCAACAGCGGAGAGCGGCGAACATAGAAGGAGACCCCCCCGGATAGCGGAGAAGACCCGTCGGGATAGCGGAAGAAGAAGAGCCCCGCCAAAGACGCCGGAGGAAACCCGCCGGGGGGGTGGGGGCTTTTTTAAAAGCCACCCCCCGCGGCGGTGGAAGAGAACCAGACGGCGGCCCCCACCCACCCGAAGACGTCAAAGAAGAAGCTCCCCCTGGTAAAAGAGCTAATAAAGAAGACAGGGGGCGGCCTCCGGAGCAGACTAATAAAATATTTTAATACCATGTGTGGTTTATTTGTGTTTTTACCACTTTTCTTGCAGGTGAATGGGTAGGGGTACGATGTACCCCATACTCATTCACTTAGGGTGGGGGGGCCGGTATCTGGGGGCCCCCTTATTAAAGGGGGCTCCCAGATTCCGATAAGCCTCCCACCCGCATACCCCGACAACCAACGGCCAGGGTTGTTGGGAAGGGGCCCTGTCCTCATCAACATGGGGACAGGGTGCTCTGAGGTGGGGGGGCCGCAGTGCGCCCCCCTGCCCCAGAGCACCCAACCCCCCCCATGTTGAGAACATGCAGCCTGGTACGGCTCAGGAGTGGGGGGCGCTCGCTCGTCCCCACTCCCTTCCTGGCTGGCCGGGTAGCGTGCTTTGGATACGGGTCTGGTATGGATTGTAGGGGGACCCCCTACGCCGTTTTTTTCGGCGTAGGGGGGCTCTCCTTACAACCCATAACAGACCTAAGGGCCCGGTATGCTCCTGAGGGGGGGACCCATGCCGGATTTTTATTTAAAATCCGGCGGGGACTTCCCCCTCAGGATTCATAACAAACGCCGCACACGTGTAGAATTGGCGGGAATCCAAGTCGGATCTCCCGTCGCTTCTATGACGGCTCTGTCTCCATCGCGGCAAGCCAGCTCGGCGCTGGCTCCCGCGATGGGGCTCGTAGGTGCTCAATCTCGCCGAGAAAGAGAGCGAGATTGACACAAAATCGGGTTCACCTACTGTAGATGCTGTTGAGCTAGTGCTTGAGCATTTCCATTGAGATATTGCAGATAGTGCACTCACCACTTTTACAAGTCCATTTCGAAATCTAATGAGAGAATCATGGCGCTCTACCCATCTAGTTTCACAAAGACTGGTAAGCTGAGAGCCTAACTCCTGCTTTAAAATAAAATGACGCTTTGCTGATTGGTTAAAGAATGAAATGGTTGATTTAACCACTGCTACTGCATTGCGAACTGCTGACACTTGTGAGGACTTTGAAATTGAATTGTTCAGACAATGATTGTAGCAAGGACATCTGCAACTGTTGGGTGCTACACGGAGAATCTCTGATACAGCACCAGCCACCTCTGAAGACATAACACTGCAACTGTCTGTTCCAATGCCAACACAATGAGTGATGTCCAGGGAGAGGTCTTTAATTAGTTGGACAACCATCTGGCCTAAAACCTTTCCTGTAAGGCTTGGTTCTGAAACTGAACTATCAATTCCAGATTCCTTCTGGGTTGCAAATTGATAAGCATCTACAAATTTCATGAAATCCTCACGAATCGATCCATTGTAGACATATCTAAAATTGAGTGTAAGTTGTTCGGTATGTGATATGTCTGTAGTTTCATCAAATATTATGCTAAAATAGCAAGCCTCTTTAATTCTGGCTACAATGACATTGGTGATTTCATCACCACAACACCCGATCAAATAATTTTGTGTGGTTTTTGAAATGTATGTAGCGCGAGACGATGCAGTAAGGAGGTGCTTCTCTAATATTTTGTCTCCAGATGCAACACGGTACCTCAGCAATTCCCGAAAGTTTCCTTCATTCACCTCTGGGGTGGAGTCATCCATTAAGGCACCATCATCTCGGTGGCCACGCAGAGGTATATTTTGTCTACCCAAGAATATAATTGACTCAACGATAGGACGAATTCGCTCTTGGTTCTCTTTCACTTTTTGAAGACGATGCAAGTTTATTTGATTAACAATTTCATTTTCCGGTGCATGGTAGGTTTTTAAAAATGCATTTGCTTCAAATACACTCTCCTGGTGATAAACAAGCCTTGCATGGACTTCCAAATCTCCATCCTTGCCCTTAAGCTTTTTAAAATTAGTAAGGGGCTCCATTACCAATTTTCCAAGGGCCATGCCTTTGTTATGACCACTTTTACGATGTTGCGCAAACAATGCACAGTACTTGCAAAACAATCCCTTTTTGGCAGGTGAATACACAAGCCAAGGAAAACTGTCAATATGTTGTTTTGACAAGCATCTCTTTATTTCCCGAGTTTCTCCATTCTTGGAAGTCATGTTCTGAACAGAGAATGGTAATTCATATCCAGGAGGAGGTTGCCATGGATTTTCCAATAGCAAGCATTTGGTGTAGTCATTGATTTTTTTCCCCAAGATGTGTGCCAATGTCAAACTGCTGGTTTGAGGTGGGGCATCAACAGGCAGTGGCGACACATTAGGATCTGTTCCACCAGATATTGGCTCTACAAATGTACTAGAAGAGGATGGGGACGGGGTAGTGTAAATTTTCATACTTGAAGTGCTTTCTACTATTGGCTTTTCTCCTGATGCCTTTTTTGCACTGGTACTGAAGAAAGAATCTATAGTCCTGCAGTTCACTCTTTTCTGACTCATTTTGCTGTTTCTATAATTAAAGTACAAAAGTGCACACTACATAAAGTAATTGGCTTTATCGAACAGCAGTGCACATACATTGTTGACATATACATGTACCATAACTGAACTGACCCCCTGTTTAAATATTGCAAGAATACATTGCAGACATGATACAGGAGATGGTTAGAGACTGCAGACATGATACAAGAGACGATCAGAGACTGCAGACATGATACAAGAGACGATCATAGACTGCAGTCATGATACAAGAGACGATCAGAAACTGCAGACATGATACAAGAGATGATCATAGACTGCAGTCATGATACAAGAGACGATCAGAAACTGCAGACATGATACAAGAGACGATCAGAGACTGCAGACATGGTACAAGAGACGATCATAGACTGCAGTCATGATACAAGAGACGACCAGAAACTGCAGACATGATACAAGAGACGATCAGAGACTGCAGACATGGTACAAGAGACGATCAGAGACTGCAGACATGGTACAAGAGACGATCAGAGACTGCAGACATGTTACAAGAGACGATCATAGACTGCAGACATGATACAAGAGATGATCATAGACTGCAGACATGATACAAGAGACGATCATAGACTGCAGACATGATACAAGAGATGATCATAGACTGCAGACATGATACAAGAGACGATCATAGACTGCAGTCATGATACAAGAGACGATCAGAAACTGCAGACATGATACAAGAGATGATCATAGACTGCAGTCATGATACAAGAGATGATCAGAAACTGCAGACATGATACAAGAGACGATCAGAGACTGCAGACATGGTACAAGAGACGATCATAGACTGCAGTCATGATACAAGAGACGACCAGAAACTGCAGACATGATACAAGAGACGATCAGAGACTGCAGAGTGCAGACACGATATCAGAGACTGCAGACATGATACAAGAGATGATCAGAGACTGCAGACATGATACAAAAGATGACCATAGACTGCAGACATGATACAAGAGACGGTCAGAGACTGCAGACATGATACAAGAGATCAATGCATCAATGCATCCTAACCAGTGACCATCAAATGTAGCCTTATCAGTTCCCAACAGCAATAAAAATTGTCAGCTCTAAGAAAAATGGAAGGGGATCTGTCCTATTCTGTGTAGGCAAAATTGGATCAGAAGTAGTTGGGTGTAAACAGAGAGCAGAGTCCGTTTACACCCAGCCGCTCATAGAGTAGAGCGGGCTTAGTCTGTGTTTGCTCTTCAGAAACTTGGCGGATACAGATGTGTCATCCACCTACTATGCTCCAATCAACAGGGGATCTGTCAGCCAATCCCCTGCTGATTGAAACAGAATCCGCCCCGTGTGAAAGGAGCATAAGGTTCTTCCTAACAGCATAACATAACATAACAGCAACATTGGTTATATTGTTTTCCTTATAAACTCACCTGTTCTGTTTCCTTTAGGCTATAAACTTTTGTACCATGAAATACCATAAAATATTGCATGGAGACCCTGAAAATTTTTGCTCAATTGCCATGTCAGTGTTTAAAATTCAGTGTTAGATTTATTGATTTAACAAATGTTTAAAAAACTGTCAATATAAAAATAAATTCAGGTGGCCACATTAAAGTGCTGTTTGCCCTTCTGCAGCTCTGCATTTAAATCAATATCCTGCATTACAATCAGGGCTTTTTTTCAGCAGGAACGCGGGGGAACGCAGTTCCGGCACCTCTAGCTCTGAATGTATGTAATGGCAAGGGGTGCTGGGGTGTACTGGAGGGTCTATTAATGCTGGCTGCTGGGGGATCTATTGTTGCTGGAAGGAATCAATTTTTACAGGGGTAGCGTCTATTGTTGCTGGGGAGGTCAGTCGTCGCTGGTAGAGGATCTAGTGTTGCTGGAGGGCTCTTATACTCCTGGGAGACATCAACTGTTGAGGAAGGGGTCTATTGTCGCTGGCTACAGGGGATCCATTTTACTTCCTATCAAATACAAATTACTTGGCACCACAAATTGATACTTGGTTCTGAATCCATTACTGAGAGGTGAGTAGGGGTGGAACCAAGGAATGGGGCCCAAAAGGTCGGTAGGGAGTGGAACCAAGTAATGGTGCCCGGGAGGTGGGTAGGGAGTGGAACCAAGGAATGGTGCTCGGAGGTGGGTAGGGAGTGGAACCAAGGAATGGTGCTCAGAGGTGGGTAGAGAGTGGAACCAAGGAATAGTGCTCTGAGGTGGGTAGGAAGTGGAACCAAGGAATAGTGCTCGGAGGTGGGTCGGACGTGGATCCAAGGAATAGTGCTTGGAGGTGGGTAGGGAGTGGAACCAAGGAATGGTGCTCGGAGGTGGGTAGGAAGTGGAACCAAGGAATGGTGCTCATAGGTGGGTACGGAGTGGAATCAAAGAATGGTGCTCATAGGTGGGTAGGGAGTGGAACCAAAGAATGGTGCTCAGAGGTAAGTAGAGGGTTGGAACCAATGAATGGTGCTCAGAGGTAAGTAGAGGGTTGGAACCAATGAATGGTGCTCGGAGGTGGGTAGGGGGTGGACGCAATAGGTGACACGGAAGTAGGGAGTTCCTGCACCTATTCTCCGAGGAAAAAAAGCCCTGATTACAATTAGATTAACCACTTGCTGACCAGCTGCAGCATGTACAGTATACTGCAGCAGGTCAGCTCTATTATTGGACGAAACTACATACCTGTAGGCCATTTCGTGCAATAGCCAGTGATCTCTGCCAGCCACCTGCGATTGCTCCCCACAGAGATAGAACAGCGGTCTGCAGATGTAAACAACGCAGACCGCCGTCCTGTCAGAGATGAATAGAGTGATCTTGTGTTCCTGCTAACCAGGAACACATATCACTCTGTTCATCTAGTGCAGGGGTCTTCAAACTACGGCCCTCCAGTTGTTCAGGAACTACAATTCCCATCATGCCTAGTCATGTCTGTTAATGTCAGAGTCTTACAAGGCCTCATGGGATGTGTAGTTCCGCAACAGCTGGAGGGCCGTAGTTTGAGGATCCCTGACTAGTGAGTCCACCCCCCCACACAGTTAGCAAGCACCCCCATGGCACACAGTTAACCCTTTGATCAACCCCTGATGTTAACCCCTTCCCAGCCAGTGTCATTAGTATAGTGACAGTACATATTTTTAACACTGATCACTTTATTAGTGTCACTGGTCCCCAAAAAGTGTCAATTAGGTGTCCGATGTGTCTGCTGCAATGTTGCAGTACCACTAAAAATCAATGATCGCCGACATTACTAGTAAAAAATATTTAAATATAAATGCCATAAATCTATCCCATAGTTTGTAGACGCTATAAATTTAGTGCAAACCAATCAATATTTGGATTTTTTTTTACCAAAAATATGTAGCAGGATACATATTGGCCTAAACTGAGGAAGAAATTTTTTTATAGCAAAAAGCAAAAAATATATATATATTGTTTTCAATTTTTTTTTCGCCCTTTTATGTTTTTAACGCAAAGAATAAAAACCGCAGAGGTGATCAAATACCACCAAAAGAAAGCTCTATTTGTGGGAAAAAATGGACATCTATTTTATTTGGGTACATTGTCACACGACCACGCTATTGTTGGCCAGTTAAAGTAACGCAGCACAGTACCGCAAAAAATGGCCTGGTCATAAGGGGGTATAACTTTTCGGAGCTGAAGGGGTTAAGAGTTAACAAGTCGAGACTTTCCATCAATGGCACACATGCATTTTGCGACTTGACACCTGACATTCATTTATTCTTTTACTCACTTATTTTGGTGCTCTGGTGAGGGGAGGGGCTCCCATGCAGGAGCAATGGAGTAAAGATGGATCGGATAGGTCCAGTAATCTGCGCAAATTCAATAAGTTCAGTCACACTGCTCTGGCTCTGCAGACTGTGCAGGTGGAGAAGATGGAGAAGGTGGGTGGGTGGAGCCAACTGTAGTGTGGAGAAGATGGAGGGAGGAGGTGCTGGTGGTAGGTGTGGCCAACAAAGTCAGGGGCGGAGAATTAAGTATGATGGCGCTTAGTGGTGGCACTGTGCAACAGTGCAAGTGACAAGTGTGTGCGTGCTAACATCCCCCCATTTCCAAATTTTCCCTAGGCTATTTCCATTTATCGCCAGCGGTGAGCGGTCAGCGGCCAGCCACAGCGTCACGTCGGCTCTGAGACTGAGTCCGACGTGACTCACTGACCGTGACGTCACTCGTTGCTAGACGCCATGCGGCCCAGGCGTTAGCAACGAGTGCAGGGAAGCGAAGAGGCTCCACCCACCACGTCCTCCGCTGCTGGTATCATCATGATAGTGCGCCGCGACCCCGTAATGACTACATAGACGAGTCTCTCTCTTAGCTGCACCGCTAATCGGCTGATGTGTCTGTGAGAGAGAGACTCAGCAGCAGGCACAGCAAGCAATTTAAAGGTATTTCTCTGATCAATTTAAAAAAGCATAACAACAAAAAAAAAAAAAAACCTGAGCAAGCTAATGTGTCATAAATGTCTCGGGGGGGGGGGCAATTTCCCCGTTGCCCCCCCCCTGGATCCGCCGTTGCAACCAGTATGATACAGTTTGTAGGGAAGACAGGAAGATCTTTTATTGTATGAGTGAGCATTATTGCTGGGGTGGAGTCCAGAAGATCCATTTACTATGAAATGATTGCATACTATCTGAAAGTGTGTGATGGATTCGCTCAGACAATCTGAGTGCGTCCATTCTAGATAGGACTTGGGACCAAGGCAAGTTACGAGTTTTCAAGTTAAAAGCTATCATCCATTGAATGGAACCCATCAGTGAGTGAATCAGTCTCTTACATGGTTGAGGGGTGTTAGGAACGTCAGCAAATAAAATACAGATCTGTGAAGAAAGAGTGATATTGCATCTAGATGAGGATTCTAGTCTGTTTGAAGCAGCTTGCCATATGGGTTTCAAATGCTCGCAACTCCAGAAAATATGAAGGTAAGTGCCTTCTTCAGGGCATTCTCTGAAGCAGGCTGGGGAAGTGGAAGGATAAAATGTATGAATTCTAGAGGGTGTCATGTACCACCTGGCAGTGCTTTAACTGGGCCGGAACGCGGCGGTACTCAGTACCGCCACTTCCAAAAATGGCCCTGGAGAGTACCAGCACCTCTCCGTGCGCCCAGTACGTGGGTTTCCCGTACCGGAACGCAGCCCCAGGCCAGAAATATGATAGCGACCCACGCGGGCGCTATGGGGCCCGCAGCTGAGTGGGGCCCGGTGAGCAGGGCAAGGCAATGACCGAGGTTTTTTTTTTTTTTCTCACCGCCGTCGCCGAGTGTCATCTCATTCAGACCTGGGAAGTGCCATCGGCGCTATGGGGGGGGGGACGCCCAAAATAAAAATAAATCCCTTCATAAAGATAATGATTCCTACGGCCGCCTCCCGCAAGCCCCGGCGGCGGTATGCACAATAAACCTTAACCAACCATCCAATCAGCTCATGTCGGCAGTTCCCTGTGTCAGCATGGAGGAGCCAAGTGTGACAGGCACCCCCCATGCTTGATGAAAAGTGTGACCAGCCACAGCTTGCTCCGCCTACCCTCCTCTGCGCGCCTTCATCCTTTTGGTCTTCCCCCACGTGAGTGACGTGGGGCGCGCTGAAGTTTCTGGAGCCGGTCGGAGGACAGCCGCCCGGCACCAGGTCAGAGGAGACTTTCCATCCGGGAACGGGGAACCCCAAAGCCAGGCAGCACTGCAGGCAGGCGGCAGCAGCACACACACACTGCAGGCAAGGTCAGGTAAGAGTAAGACATTTCAGGTTTTATGGGGGAAGGGGGTGTTTAAAGACAAATTGATCCCGGTCACAAAAATCACCAGAAAGGAACAGATTTTCATTTTGGCATGATGACTATCAGGTATTTATTTGCATAAAGAAAAAATATCATCTCACATTCTATGGCTTTTCTTTGATGCCTTTTCTCCAATTATATTAGAATAAGGAAAACCATAGTATAAGCACATTCTCCCTATAGGATGCAATGCATTTTTATGACATGCATATCGACCACAAAACAAAGACATATTGCTTGAATCAAATCAGAAATTACAGTTCAAATCCACGTGTCTGATGTAGGTCATTCAGCAGGGACAAAAAGAGATTCAACAGGGAGACAATTAACCACTTGTTTACAGGGCACATAAACCCCCTTCGTGCCCAGGCGAAATTTCAGCTTCCGGCACTGCGTCGCTTTAACTGACATTTGCGCTGTCGTGCGACGTGCCTCCCAAACAAAATTGAAGTCCTTTTTTCCCCACAAATAGAGCTTCATTTTGGTGGTATTTGATCACCTCTGCGGTTTTTATTTTTTGCGCTATAAACAAAAATATTAGAGTACCGGCACCTCTTTTGGCCCACATAAAGCACTGCCACCTGGTAAATAGTTTCAAAGGGGATTCTCTGAAATTAGTGGCTATATTACTCTAACATAGGTTATCTATCATTTTGCACCAGGATTCAATAGGAAGAGTGCAATCTAAATCAGCTTCCCAGCTAAGCATAGGAGCCGTTTTCTCAGGTTGATGAAGGTTATTCAAAAATGTATATATTCGAGAGATAAGTCCCTTGTCTCTGAGGGAGGTGAGGCAAATGTTTTCAAAAATAGTACAAGGAGATGTGATAGAGAGGGAGTAGTGTTCAGCGTAGAAGTCCCAAATCAAATTATATTGGGTGAGTTCAGAAGTGGGGAGTTTCACTTTTTTGTGGGGGATGGCGTGCACGTGCATGTGAGGACGTGGCGCGCTCGCAGGTGGGGGGAGTGAAGAACGATGGGACTGCCTGACAGGAGGGACGGATCGCGCTGACCGAAGGGAGGAGACGACGGCACCGCTCTACACGCCTACAAGCACGCCGCACACCGCTGCACACCGGAGGACCCACGCTGACACCATCGCGGCATGAGCCGCAGACGGAGGTTACATCACCCCGGGGACCCATGAGAACGGCCGGTGAGGAGCGGGGACGGATGGCTCAAGGTAGGAGACGTGCTATACAGCGCGTAGACGGAGCTGGATGGGCTGCATGAATGAACTCCTCCACCCTCGCTACAAGCAGCAATATCAGCACGGAGGAATCCCCCATATAACATAATATAGCACCATAACAGCGCAGGAAACACGGAGGTAAGGTAGGGAGTACACCCTGAGCGAGAAGCAAAAGGAAGGTCTGGAAAGGTATGCCAATCAGCTAAAAGAAAGAGGTAACAGGTTTGAATATATCTAGGAGTCACTTAACTACTGGAAAAAATTAGAAGCTTGAAATGAAGGTTTGAAGTGGGACGATAAAATTACCCTGAAAAATAATTGATATTGTAAAAACTGATTCAAGTGTATGGTAACAGTGTAAGAAAATAATGTGAGACGGGTTGGATATTTCACTGAGGGGCAAAATCTGACTGTATAAGAGAACAAGCATCTTTGACATATAGTACTGTAAAAGTCAGTAAAGCACTACAAGAGGACTAGGTGGAGAGCTCGGAGGGCAAGAAGGGGTTAAAAAGTAAACCCCCAAACTAAACAAGGACTTGCATCAACAAGGACACAATCCCTTCCCTTGCATAAGATATAAGGTAACCAACACAGCATATTTAAAAAGCCTCTTCAAACCTAGAACCCCGAAACCCGTCTGTTGGGTGCCTATCTTCCCTCTTGGTTTCCTTTTTTGTCTCGGTTTCTTTTTTTTTCTACGTAGTAATCCAGGGATTGGTCAAAGAATCTATTCGCACGACTGTTGGGACACATATAGTAGTATCAATACACGAGGTGTGTCTGAGAAAAATAACAAAAACCTTGATTGGGGAAAGGACTGTACCTGGAAAATTGACCTGATACGGCGGGGAGGGGGAAGGGGAGGGAAGGGGAAGGAAGGGAAAGGAAAGAGAAAAAATTATTGCCCCCTTACCCCATTAACGTATAGCTACACAGCTCCCCCTGCCCAAAGACGTGAGGGGAGCAGAGTAGATAGTAGAGGGGGTCGAGCTGGGTAAGAGAATCAGAAGGAGGGGGGAGGAAATGCACAGGATGGCAAGTAGATCCACAAAAGGGGGACCCCCGAAGACACCAAGCGATAAAACAACTACAAGCTCAATCAGATCGTTTATGATCAAAGACGACACCCCACGATCACAAGGAGCAAAGCAACAACAGGGAAAAAAGGAGAGGGAAAGGGAAATTGTAAACAAGAAATCTCAAGGCGGAGACTCAAGAGAAGCTTCAATGGACTTAAGAGAAGGAGGCGCACAGAGTGACGCAGAAGCGAGTAGGATGGAAGAACCCCGGTCAGCTTCACAGTCTCCATCAAAGGATGAAATGGAAGACATGCTTCTTAGACTAGAGACTAGACTAGAGAACGCAATTAAAGGGGAGATACAGACTCTACGGACAGACCTGGGACACCTGCTATCTAGAGTAGAGTCAGTGGAAGAGAGGACGGACAAGCAAGAGATGGAATCCAACACTTTAAAGGCTCAACTTGAGCAGGTACAACTCCAACAGAGACAAATCATGTACCGACAGGAGGACCAGGAGAACAGAAATCGGAGACAGAATCTGAGAATAAGATCTATACCAGAGGAGAAAGGGGAAGAGCTTAAAACAACAATACAGAAGATATTTAATCCCTTAATGGAATGTGCACTAGAGGAACAAATCAAGATCGAAAGAGTACATAGAGTGGGAAACCCCAGAAGAGCAGAGACCGATCGATCTAGAGATGTAATTGTAAGGTTCCAGCTATATGAAGATAAAGAAAAGATCTGGAAAAAGCTGAAGGGGGTCCCCCCGATAGTGTACCAAGGACTAGAACTCCAGATATTCGCAGACCTTGCTCCAGATACATTGGCAAGACGGCGGCTGTTAAAACCACTTCTAAACCAACTTGTAGCCCAGAAAATTAAATATAACTGGGGGTTCCCCGCCTGCCTAACGGCAACAAAAGAAGGGAGGTCAGCGATCCTAAGATTTCCCGAAGACTTAAAGGACTTTTGTAATAGATTGGGAATCCAGCCCCCTGACTTACCTGGGTGGGCGTAGACCCCGGAGAAAAATTCTGTCCTTTGCTTGTTCTCCTCCCATTTCTTTTTGCCTTCTCTTTTTTCTCTCTCCTCTCTTCTTTCTTTCGCTTTTTGTCTTTTGTTTTTTTTTCTTTTTTTTCCTTTCTTTTTGTGACTCTCCTCTCTCTCCTTCCCATATCTCTCACCTCTCTAGGGGGGGGGGGATTGGGTGGGAGAGGGGAGAAAAATGAGGTCCGTACCCTACAAAGAGGAGTAAGTAGGATCCCTCTTGGCCCACTCTAAGCCAACGAGTGGGAGGGGGCAATCCCAGCCCCACCTGGAGAGACCCAAGCCAGGACATTGTAGCTGGCTTGGAGGTCAATAGGTGGCCAAAAAGGGGGAGGGGGAGAGGGGAGGGAGGAGAGGGGGAGGGAGGGGGGGTTGGGAGGGATAGGGGATGGGGGGACCTCACCAGATTGGCCAATAAGGAAAAGTATAGGGAAAATGAAATCATAGCTACAGGGAGGAAGACAAAGAGGGAAAAAAAAATAAAAATAAGAAATGCCGGTAGTCAAATGCTTATCCTATAATGTAAAAGGCCTCAACAATCCCGCGAAAAGGCATAAAATATTAAAGGAATTGAAAAATTACAGAACAGACATAGCATTTCTACAAGAGACCCATCTCACAATTGATTCTTATATCAGGTTATACTCTCAAGATTATCCAACCTGGTACTATGGGGATACGATCTCTAAAAGAGCTAGAGGAGTGGCAATAGGGATAGCTAAGGGTACACACTTCACATTGTATAACAGAATGGCTGACCCAGAGGGGAGATATCTCCTCCTAAAAGGGAGAATAGAAGAGATGGAATGTACCCTCGTGAACATATACGCACCAAACGATCGTCCAATAAAATTCTTCGAAGAGATCTTAGGAAAATTAAGAGACTTTAGGGCCGGAAAAGTGATCCTGGGAGGAGACCTAAACTTCTGCATGGACCCAAAAATAGACAAGACCTCACAGATCCAGGAAATCGGGAACACACAGACAAGAAAGATAAAAAACAGCTTATACAGAAACCAACTGATAGATATATGGAGAATCCTAAATCCGGGACACAGAGATTATACTTTCTTCTCACCGGTACACGGAAGTTACTCTCGGATCGACTACTTCTTACTAGACCACAGCATATTGGAGATGGTAGTCGAAACAAGAATTGAAGTGATGACAATATCGGACCACGCGCCAATCAGTGTATCCCTGAGAATCATAGGTAACCAGAGGCCGAATACGATCTGGAGACTCAACGAGGCCCTATTGATGGAGGAGACTAGCCTTAAAAGGGTAAAAAAAGATCTAGAAGAATACTTTAAGACAAACGACACAGATGGAACCCTATGGGATGCCCATAAAGCGGTAATTAGGGGGACCCTAATATCTGAAGGAGCTAGGAATAAAAAATAAAAAAGCCGCAAAAGGGAAAAATTAATAACGGAGATACACAGATTGGAGCAAAAACATAAAGCAACAGACACTAACCGAGAACTATATCACGACCTGGTGTTAAAAAGAAACGAACTTAAAGAACTTTTGGATCAGGAAACGAGAAGAGAGTTCCATCTCATCGCCCAAGAAAGATATAAGTGGGGAAATAAAACAAATAAACACCTTGCTAGGATGGTACAGAAAAAGAAATCAAGAAATTACATCGAGAAGATCAAAGATGAGAAAGGGAAGGAGGTACACACAACAAAAGATATCGCGGAAACTTTCAGAACATACTATGAAAAATTATATGCAGTAGAGCAGGCGACCCGACCGGAGGAGGAGAAAAGAGACAAGATTTCAAAATTTCTGGAAGAAGCAGGACTGACAAAAATGAGTCAAAATGACAGGAGTCTGATGGATCAACCTATCACAGTTAAAGAAATTCAAACAGCCTTGACGGCCAGTGCGTCAGGTAAAAGCCCAGGGCCAGACGGCTTACCGCCCTATACTATAAAAAATGCAAGGAGATCCTTCTCCCAGTACTTTGCAGATACTTTAACGGAATTGGAAAAGACTATTGCCTGGGTAGAGAGGCCTCGGAGGCTACTATTACAGTAATTCCCAAAGAAGGCAAAGATATCAAAAACTGCGCAGGATATAGACCTATATCCCTGTTAAACGCGGATATTAAGTTGTTCTCCAAAGTACTGGCAGAAAGAATTAAAAGAGAGATGGGTAAATTGATCCATCCAGACCAGACGGGGTTCATCAAAGGGAGAGAAGGAAGGGACAACTGACTTAGAGCCTTGCTGATCCTTCAAAAAATGAAGGAAAATGGGTCCCCAGGTCTATTCCTGTCGATAGATGCCGAGAAGGCATTCGACAGGGTAGACTGGGGACTCATGTTACAAACCTTAGAAAACATGGGCTTCGGCCTGAGGATGCTAGACTGGATTAGAGCCCTTTATCGGTCACCAACGGCAAAAATAAAAGTAAACGGTAGCCTTTCAAAATCATTCACGATGAACGGCACAAGGCAAGGTTGCCCCTTATCCCCACTTCTATTTGTATTATCTCTAGAACCTTTATTGGCTAGGATACGCAAAAACCCAAGCATAGAGGGAGTCAAAATCGATCAAGAAGAACATAAGCTATCTGCATTCGCGGACGATGTCCTCTTTTATGTAGTGAACCCTATAACATCAATCCCTAAGCTCCTGAACTTATGTGAGGAATATGGAGAAATCTCAAACTTTAAATTAAATCTTACTAAAACAGAAATCCTAAATGTAAACATCAATAGATTAGAGGAAAGACTGTTAAGAACGGTGCTCCGACTTCCATGGGTAAAGGAACTCAAATACCTAGGGATCCGGTTGGCAAATACAATCAGGAAAATCTACGAGATCAACTATATACCTCTACTGGATGAAATTAAGAGTGAAATCAAAAGGGTAAAAAACCGACAAATTTCATGGATTGGGAGAATAAACTTCTGTAAAATGGTCCTATTGCCCAAAATCGTATACAAATTCCAAATGATTCCCATGGCCCTTCCAAAGCCGCTCCTTAATATGTTAAAAAAACTTATTATGAATTACATATGGAACTTTAAGAAGCATAGAATCTCCCTACAGACTCTAAAACAACCAAAAAATAAGGGGGGACTCGCAGTGCCAGACATAAAAAAATATGAAGCAGTGGTGATATCCCGCGTAGTAGAGTGGGCCAGAGTCAACAAAGAAAAAAGGTGGGTCAGTCTAGAGAGCGCACTATCTAAAGTGAGATTAGACACAATAATATGGATTGTAAACTCAGAACTGTGCCAACTCTTCCTGTTGGCTGATTAGAAAGTTCAGATGCCGGTGAGAGGGAGGGGCCTGATGAGAAGACCCGCCGGAACGTGCTGCTGCTGCTAGCTCCGCTAGCTCTGAGTGGCTCCATGGACTCTATGGATCCCGCGGGCATGCACTAGGCTGTGTTTCCTCCCGACCCCCGCTGCGCCTCTTCCCCCCGCTCCCCCCGCCCTGCTACTCTGATACCGCGCTGCCGAGTGTGGCTGCGGGGCTCTCCTGGAGACGCAGAGTTGTGGAGTCCCGGCTATCTGCAGGCGTTGGAGGAGCTGAAGGGCTACGGATCCGTGTGCTGGGCGTACCGTGTGGGGATGAGGAGCTGAGTGGAAGCTGCGTGGAAGTGCAATCCGGTTCGTCTGACTCCTTGGTCTCGGTGTCGTGAGTAAACAATATGTCAGAGTGTCAGAGTGTCAGCATTGCTCAGCATGGCTCAATATGGATCAGTGTGCAGCGTACATCAGTGAGGGAAGCTGCAGCTAATCAGCGACAGTGAACTGACAGTGAACTGATAGGAAGAGAGTGACTATCAATGATTAAACCTGAATGTAATGTAATGTAATGTTATCTGAATGCTAAATCACCAGCTAACTATTTAAAGGCACCAAAGTGAACGCGGCTGTGGCTGTAGCGGATTGCTGATAGAGGAAGATTGATAGAAGACTGTCACCAACCCAATGCTATTTAAATGCTATCTAAACGCTAACCATCAGTCAATCATAAAATCGCATTTCAGCGAGTGATGCTAAGCGATGAAGCGGATTGCTGATTGAAGACTGTCACTAAGGAAATGCTTAATAATTACTAACTATCAGCTAATCATAAGCTAATTATATAGTAACTGCATACAACTATTAAGTAACTACAAATTACTATAAATGAGTACAAATTTAGGGGATTGAGCTGTGACTAGCGTGTCAGGACATAGCGCACTATAGTGCACTATAGTGAGCGAGGTTGAAGCAGAAACTGTAGCGGATTGTGGACTGCCACTTTAAGTAATTACAAGGGGTGTAGGGCGTGTGGGGAATAGTGTGACAGATCAGTGCGTGGGGAAGCGTGGCTTTCTTTTCTTGCCCCCTATCACCCTCCAGTGCAAGCACACCTACCAGCTCAAATTACCCCCCACAGTTCACTGGTAGTCAATTTACTTTAAATATTAAAGGTTGCGAGATGCCGGAGTAGGAGACATAAGATAAAGTGGAAGATAAAGGAGAAGAAGGGAGGAAAAAAAAAAAAAAATAAGGATATTTGAGGACACCTTTCTATCTTCAGAAGCACACCAACTGAGGGGAATTAACAGCCCCACTACTTATCCGCTTTTTATCTGTTGAGCTGCCTGAGGGGTCAATAGTGGCTCAACCATTCTGAATCGAAAGCCCCCATAGTCGATTAAATCGGCCGTGTCAAGAGTATTTGGGGGGTCTCTTGATCATTTTTTTTTTTTTTTTCCTGTGTGACTAACAGAGTATAAGAAATGAGAGGCCGCCCAGTTAGGGGTGCTGTGGCCAACGCCCCCAAAATAAGTGCCAGCCCTGGAACTATAAAAAAATACATGACACAAGACACTTCCAAAGACTGCCCTAGTGAAACATCCGGGGCCAAAAGCAGACTATCAATGGGCCAACAAAAAAACGGACGGAGAAGGTACTCTGAAACAGTGACAACCAGAGAGTCTGAGGTGGATGTTGTGGAACCACACGGTGACACCCATAAAGATTTACCTCCATCGAAAACAGAGTTATTAGAGATGTTTTCGCGACTAGAATTATCAATCTCACGAATGGAGGTCTCGTTAAAAAATGAGATAATGATTGTACACGAAGACATGAGTCATTTACTGAGAAGAGTAGAAGAAACTGAAGAAAAACTGGACAGTCAAGCTGCTGAGGTGTTAGAGTTAAAAATGCAAATGAAGGAATTACAAATAGAACAAAGGAACTTGAGGTACCGAATGGAAGATCAAGAAAATCGGAACCGAAGGAAGAACTTGAGGATCCGTGGTTTACCTGACCTGGAAGGAGAAGACCTCCAAGTAAAACTCGATAAATTATTCGGCCACATCTTGGGTAAAATAGAAACGGAAAAAATCAAATTCGAAAGAATTCATCGGATTAGAAAACCGGCAGAATTGGCAGCGGGAATACCCAGAGACGTGATCGCAAGATTTCACAATTTTCAAGATAAAGAACAGATCTGGCAGCGTCTTAAAACCATTAGGCCGGTAACATTCAACGAGACTGAATTACAGATTTTTCCGGACCTTGCCACCGAGACCCTTTCTAGAAGGAGACTATTAAAACCGCTACTTGAACATTTAAAAATACATGGTATCCAATATTCTTGGGGTTATCCAGCGTGTTTAATCGGGAAGAAGGAGGGTAGATCCGCGACCTTAAGGTTCCCCGAAGAGATGACCAAGTTCTGCAAGAGACTGGACATCCCATTGATAGAGATACCTGGTTGGAATGAACCTCAAGAGAAGATACCACCTACACCGGGCCATCAGACATGGAGCCTTATCCCAGGAAATAAAAGAGGAAAATAATTAAGAAAACATCCACACCAGATAAATAACAAAAACGGAGATGATGATGTGGGGGGCTGGGGGGTGGGGGGTTGGGGGGGGGACGGGGGGGGGACCGGCTGGTGGGAGCCCGGGGAGTCCTGGGGTCCTGGGGCTACTCACCCACCCCCATCCTTCGGAGTGGGGGGAGGGCGGTGGCGGTTCGGGACGTAGTCACACTCACAGAGCTCAACCTCTGGGGCGAGAACCGTGGGCCGGGTGGAGTAGGTTGGCCACGGATCCAGGGGCCTATTTTAGGTCGTAATGCCCCTACTGGTGGGGGAAGGGAGGGAGGGGGGGAAGGTTTGGGCGATGGGAGGGGTCATAGTACAGAGTAAATGGGGGAAGGTGGGGGGGTGTGGGAGAGGGTTTGGGGGGGAGTTTCTACGGCTATCGGTCTCAGAAATAAGCTGCCTGTCGTGGTTTTGCCTTGATGCATACTGGAAATTCTGCCTATATAAGTTGTCGAGTTTTATGACTCAATTTATCGTGACCGAATATAATAATAACAATGCAACGGGAGTGGTCGGGGGGCAAGCGATTATCTGGTAGATATTATGGGAACCTTAAAAATACTCTCATATAATGTAAGGGGATTAAACTCACCGCTAAAAAGGGGTAATATTTTAAGAGAAATTAGACATCTTAAAGCAGATATAGTACTCATACAAGAGACACATATCTCGCAGGAGTCAAATCTTAAAATAAGCTCACCGGAATATCCATTATGGTACTATGGAGACTCACCGACTAAATTGGCAAAGGGGGTTGCCATAGGGTTTGCCAAGGAAGTTAGATTTGTTCTGGTAGAGAGAAAAGCAGATCCCGAGGGGCGATATCTTCTACTTAGAGGAAAAATAAATGAGGTGGATTATTCTATTGCAAATATTTATTGTCCAAATAAGAACTCCATGGGATTTCTTAAGGGGGTCATCGAGATGTTCATGGACTTCAGGACAGGCAGGGTAGTTGTGGCGGGTGATATGAACCTCTGTCTGGATCTGGATCTCGATTGTACGTCCCGTGCACAGCGGACTGGTGATGCACAAAGAAAATTACTTAAAAAAAAATTACATCAACTCCAATTGATAGATGTTTGGAGAATACAGCATCCGAAAATACGAGATTACTCATTCTACTCCGCTGTACACGGGACGTACTCTAGGATCGACTTTTTTTTAGTGGATCACAGCTCATTGGACGTAGTGACAAGTTCGGGAATTGGGGTAACTACCCTGTCGGACCATGCGCCAGTTTCAATTAATTTAAAAATTGAGGGAGCTCCCAAAAGTAACACCAAATGGAGACTTAACGAGGATTTAATACAGGATGAAGAGGCTGTAAAAAGGATAAAACAGGAATTAGAATGGTATTTCAAGACTAATTGCTCCGAACACGTGTCGGAATCAATAGTTTGGGAGGCTCACAAGGCCTATATCAGGGGCATACTGATTGCAATAGGATCAGCAAAAAAAAAAGAAACTAAGAAGAAATATGATGAGTTATATAAAACCATCTTGGACCTCGAACAGACTCATAAACTAACAGGAGAGCATGAAGCGGAGAGCACCGCTATCTTAAAAAGAGAGGAATTAAGAGATCTTATTGAATATGAAAATAGAGCGGCTTCTTACAGACGTAAGAAAGAGAATTATCAATGGGGTGACTTATCGGGTAAATACCTAGCAAAAGGGTTTCAAAACAAATTTAAGGGTAATTTTATAGAAAGTATTCAAACAGGCAAAGGGAGCAAAGTACATACATCATCAGAAATTGCAAGAGTATTTCAAGAATACTATGGGAAGCTGTACTCTATATCGCAAGGGGACACCCCCGAAAAAACCAAAAGGAGAAGCGTTAATATAAAAAAATTTTTAAATAACACATGTCTAAATAAAATATCAGACGACAAAATTAGTTTTTTAGAAGAACCCATAACGGAATTGGAAATTCGCAATAATTTAAAGGAGTCACCAAAGGGGAAAAGTCCAGGCCCCGACGGGTTAACAATTGCATATTACCAAAAGTTCAGTGACATTCTGATCCCCAGGATGTGTTCTTATATAAACGGTATTGGTTTAAATTGGGATATTCGTCAAGAGGCATTAGAGGCTGCAATTACAGTAATCCCTAAGATAGGTAAAGATCCCTCCTTATGTTCTAGTTTTAGACCCATCTCGCTTTTAAATGCAGATGTAAAACTGTTCGCCAAAATCTTAGCAGGGAGAATGAAAACAATCATGAAAGAATTAGTACATACTGACCAAGTAGGCTTTGTCCCCGGGAGGGAAGGCAGGGACAATAGCATCAGAACACTTCTGTTGACACAGATAATAAAAGATAGTAAATCCCCAGGTCTACTCCAGTCGATAGACGCCGAAAAGGCTTTCGACAGGGTAGACTGGGGATTTCTATTGAACACATTGGAGTTTATCGGGATCGGTCCAAAAATGATGGGGTGGATAAGCGCTTTGTATAAACACCCAACGGCAAGAGTTAAGGTAAATGGGACATTGTCAGGGACATTTGAAATGTTCAATGGGACTAGACAGGGGTGCCCCCTGTCGCCCCTTTTATTTATTTTAACCCTGGAACCATTGCTGGCCGGGATTAGAAATAACCCTGATATTAGGGGGATTCAAATAAATGATGGGGAACATAAACTCGCAGCGTTCGCCGACGATATTTTATTATTCATAACGAATCCAACTATAACACTCCCGAATCTATTAAAAACCCTCAAATTGTATGGAGACGTATCTAATTTTAAAATCAATCCTCTAAAATCAGAAATCCTCAATATAAATGTGAAAGCACAGGACGTACGGAGATATAAGCAAGAGTTTCCATTTATTTGGAAAGATACCGAGATAAAATATTTGGGAGTTAATATCACATCTTCCCCTGACCTAATCTATCTACAGAATTATATACCACTATTAAATGATATTAAAAAAGATTTAAAGAGAATTGCATTGAGACAAAGATCCCTATTAGGGAGAATAAACTGTTTTAAGATGTTTACTCTCCCCAAGATATTATACATAATTCAAATGTTACCAATCGCACTACCGGGTGCTTATTTTAAAATACTAAAACAGTTATTAAATAGGTTTATATGGCGGAACAAAAAAATGCGCATTAGTATGGAGGTGTTAATTAGAGATAAGGAACATGGTGGTTTGGGGGTACCTGATATTTACACATATTATATGGCTATTCACATGGCACGGGTGGTTGATTGGGTCAGAGATAAAAGAGAGAAAAGATGGGTGAGATTAGAAAGCTGTTCAAATAACTCACGGTTAGGAAAAGAAATTTGGATACCGCCACATTTTAGACAAATAAATCCGCACATGCACAAAATCACATTGGCATCCATGTCTATTTGGGATAGGGCACATAAAAAACATAGATGGGGTTATAACTCCCCATTAATCCCTCTATTTGACACAAATTTCTTTGCACCAGGGAAAACGGACCTGTTTGGTAAATGGATTAAAAAATCAGATGCTCAATTAAAAGACATATTAAAAGACGGCAAAATTCTTTCCTATCAGGAACTAAGTAAAAAAAAAGAATTGTTTGAGTTGAACAGGTGGCGATACCTTCAGCTGACGCATTTTGTGGATTCCTTCCCCTCCCCCCTGAGGTCAGATAGATACTTGCTCCCTTTGGAGCGTATGTGTTTGGCACCAGGGGGAAGGGGCGCGATATCTGCAATTTATAAAATATTAATGGGACTGAAAGACCCCGGTTTCCCTCCTTATATTAATAAATGGGAAGAGGAATTGGGAACGGGAAAAACCGAGACAGTGGTCAGGAAAATATTAAAAAAGACGCATTCAACTTCATTCAATTGTGCACTGATCGAAATGAACTTTAAGTGTTTAGCACGATGGTATATAACCCCGGCCATAGCACACCGTTACCAAGACGACACTTCCAAATACTGTTGGAGGGGCTGTCTTGAAGTGGGCACTATGTCACATATATGGTGGACCTGCCCAAAAATTAAAACATACTGGCAGGATGTACTATTAATAATTGAGGAGATTACCGGAATTAAAATACCTCCTGATCCATGGGTCTGCTTGTTTCATGGGACAGAAATGTCAACTAAACAGTATATGAGAACCTTACTTCCACACGTACTAGATGCAGCTAAGAGTCTGATCCCCAAACAATGGAAGGACCCTATGAGCCCGACAGTAAAGAGCTGGTTTCGCAGAATTAACGATATATATTATGCTGAACAGCTCAGGTACATGGGAGAGGAAGGAGAATGTGGATTTAAACGGAAATGGCAGGATTGGGTTAATTTTAAACTTGCACCAAGGTATAGTGATAGGATGATATAGTGTAGGAAGGTCAACGGGCAAAGAGTGATTCAATAGGAGACAGAACTCCGGAGATAGGGGAGGGTGGGAGGGCGGGTTCAAGGGTTGGGGGTGGCCTGAGGGTGGGATGAGGGTTTGTTCGGCTAGGGGACACTAATGTATTTATTTATGTACTTAAAAAATTTTTTTTCCCTTTATCTCCTTTTGTATATTTATTGACATATATTCAAAGGGGAAAAAAAAAAAAAAAAAAAAAAAAAAAAAAGAAATTTCCAACCATGATGCGAACAAAGGAGACTGCAAATTGAACGCTAAAGTGATTGAGTATCCTGATAGTTCTCTGAGGCGGAAAAAAAAAAAAAAAAAAAAAAAAAAGACACAATAATATGGAATCCCCCCCAACACAGAAAATTTAGCACGAAAATACACGTAATAACAAAAAATGCACTTAAAATCTGGGACACAGTAAATAAAAAAATGGACAGTAAGTATAACTCACCCCTTATAGCACTAAAAAATAACGAAATACTTTGCACCAGGGAAAACACAAGTGGGAGGGAACTGGATAAAGAATGACACAGCACGACTAAGAGACGTAATTAAAGATGGACACTTGATAACATATGCAGAGTTAAAACGGAAAGAAACCCTGATGGAAATTAATGAGTGGAGATACCAACAACTCAGTCGGTTTGTCCTGAAATTACCATCCCCATTGAGAACAGGGGAACAGTTAACAGAAATGGAAAAATTATGTACAAATGGAAAACGCCAAAGGCACCATATCCAAAATATATAAAATACTATTGCAGACCGACGAGAGGGAGATACCACCATTCATTGAAAAATGGGAAAAGGAACTCAAATCACAGCACGATAGGACCCAACTACAGAAAATGTTGAAACTGACACACTCCTCAGCAGTAGATAGCCGAACGGCAGAAACGAACTATAAATGTATGGCCAGATGGTATATAACCCCTAACAAATTAAGCAAATTTAAAGAGGACCAATCTGAAAACTGCTGGAGAGGCTGCGAGACCCTAGGAACCATGGCACATCTATGGTGGGAATGCCCTAAAGTAAAGATTTTTTGGGAGAAGATCTTGAAGTATATAGAAGAGATAACAAAAAATAAAATAAAAAAAGATCCCTGGACGGTTCTATTCCACGGAGGCGATATAGGCATAAGAAGATACAAGGAATCAATGGTGCCACACTTACTGAACGTGGCAAAAAGGTTAATCCCCAGAAGATGGCAAGAGAGAATGCCCCATGATTTGGGAGTGGATTGACGCCGTTGAAGAGACATATAGGATGGAAGATCTAAGGAATGGGCTGGAGGGGAACGATATAAGTAAAAGTAAAAAATGGGATGATTGGAGAAAATTTAAGAGGTCATGGAGCTATGCCGAAAATCTGAGGGCAGGTACAGAAATCCCTGAGAAGACTTGATAAAGTGGCCATATCTGGTGAGGAGGGGGGGGGGAATCAGGGGGGAGGAAGGGTAGGGGGAAATTAAATAGGAAAATATATTTTGTCTGTATTCAAAATAATTAAATTATAATAATATACATAAACAAAATAAAAAAAAAAAAAAAAATTCAAAACAAGAAATAATATTAAGAAACTAAAATGAGCACAAAACAAATTAAAAGTCCCCCTTTACTAATGATGTAAAACCAAATAGAGACGCTATGTGGGCTGACAAAAATGAAAGCTGAGCGCTCTAAAGAAACTCTAGGAGGTGGAACCTGAAGTAAGGGAAAAAAAAAAAAAAAAGAAAGAAGTGGGGAGTTTAAATTTAGTTTGTAGCGAAGAAAAGGAGGATTTTTTTTATCTAGAAGCAAGGATTTGAGGTTTGTCAATTTTCTTATAATCCAGTTGTGTAATAAAGAGCAGTCAGAGTAAGCGGGTGGGAATCTGGGGTCTCCTAGATATGAGGCCAATGGGGGGATAGCCGAGGAGAGATTACATGGCACATTAGTTTTATTCCATAGTTTTTTTTTTTAGAATTGCTTCTTTTCTTTATTATAACAAATTACACCACATACATACATAAAAAAAAGAAAACATGAACAAATAAAGACAACAAGAAAAATACAAAAAACATCACCATACATATATAGATAAAAGTACATACATTACCCCCCCCCCCCAAGAGCACCCTCAGATTATGTCTCTTTCTTCCCCTTCCCTCTCTTCCCCTCCCCCCAATCCACCCTCCACCTACCAGAGGTAGAGGGAGATACGAGGGAGAGAAAAAAAAATGAATGAGAACAAAAAAAAAAAAATATGTTTCCTGTAATCTCCCTTTGAAGAAGGGAAGAAGGAAAAAAAATGGAGGAAATTACCCAAAAAAAAAAAAAAAAAAAAAAAACCCTATTTCGTGGCTCTTTAAATGCCATCACCTTATGACCCCCATGCCACACGATAAGGAGGGACTTAACACCCAATATATATATATATATATATATATATATATATATATATATATATATATATATATATATATATATATATATATATATATATATATATATATATATATATAAATGTAAAAAAAAATAGAACTTAATAGTTCTTTATTTCGTGGCTGTGACAACTCTTGAAACCCCACTTCCCGTTCTTATGACCCCATTCAACCAAAATCCTTAATAGGATAAAAGGAGGAAGAAAAAAAGGAAAAAGATCCCCTATTTCTTTAAATCCCATCACCTTATGACCCCCCTACCACACGAGAAGGAGGGATTTAATAACACCCTATAATAAAAAGAAATTAACTTAATAGTTCTTTATTCCTGTGACATCTCTTTGAAACCCTGCTTCCCATTCTTATGATCCCATCCCACCAAAATCCTTAATAAGATAAAAAAATTAAAATAAAAAGGGGGGAGGGGGGGAGGAGCTGCTTCTCCCCTATTTCTTTCCCCTTCCCCCGACCCTCTGTGCTCTTCATCCAGTGTTGACTCAATTAATTAATTCCTCCTCTCTACTGTGCAAGTAATCCAAATTAGTGTTGTGAGAAAATTATAATAAAACGGTAAGTAAGAGATAGAAAAAAAAGAAAGAGAAGGAACGGGGGTCAAAGTCTCTTTTCTTTCCCATATGCTAAATCCTCTCTTTCTGGTGCCCCCATGGGGGGAGGGAGAGAAAAAAAAGAAAAAAAGATTTAGTCTCGCCCTTCCCTCTCCACCCGCCCCCGGGCCTCCCTGCCCCAGGCTAGTCCTTCCCTATTTCAGGAGAATAATATATCACCCTGCCCATACATCCTTAAATTTGTCCTGTTGGTCCTTAACTGTATGTACCCATCTCTCTGCTTCCATTATCCTCTCTACCTCCCTTTTCCATTCCATTATATTGGGAACTTTGGGTTGTTTCCAGTATCTAGGTATCAATGCCTTCGCTGCATTTAACAGGTGTGGTGTAACACTTCTTTTATAAAACTTTATAGATGATGGCATCCCATGAAACAGGAAATGTAACGGGGATTGCTCGATAGGTCTCAATGTCAGTTTTTTGATCCACGGGAATATCTCCTCCCAAAATCTCCTAATCTTGGGACACTGCCACCATATATGGAGAAATTAACCTCTTTGGTTACACTCCCTCCAGCACTTGGAATCCATCGATGGATAAATCTGGGCCAGACGAGTCGGTGTATGGTACCATCTAGTCAGAAACTTATAAGACATCTCTTGTATATAAGAACTTATTGAGGACTGGTGTGTTGTTTCCATCAACCTCTTCGATTGTTCCGCTGTAAATTTGAGGCCCAACTCCCTCTCCCATTCCCGCATGTAATATGGAGTTGTCTTATCTTAAGCACTCTGCACCATCACCATCTGTGCATCCGGGATAACATATGGCCCGGTTCCAAGAGGTTAACACACCACTCCTCAAAAGTAGTCATAGAGTTTACTGATCTAATTTGGTGTTTCCATTTGTTAAACAGGTCTGTCAACTGCCGGTATTTCCACTCCATCATTGATACCTCCCCCTGCTTTTGCACCAGCTCCCCTAAGTAGAGCAATTCCCCAAATGGGGCCACCCCTGCACAATTTCCCCCCCAACCCTCTAAGCTTCCCTTCTCTTCCCCAGGGGAGAACCATGGAAACCCCTCCAGAGGAGTTATAGGTGATATTGGAGGAGCGAACTTCCCTGACCTATTCATTCTGTCCCAAATAGATAACGTTGTTGTAGTTAATGGTAACACATATTCCGATAACCCCCTGTATGCGGTCGGGATCCAGGGTGCTCCCGCCAGGTCCCTTCCTGCCAGTGTTTTCTCCAGGGATACCCATACTTTACCCTTCAAATCGTGTCGCCAATTCATAATACGGACCAAGGCCATGGCTCTATAATAAAGTTTTATTCCATAGTTGTGGGAAAATATCTTAAGACCCATTGTAGGAAGAGGAATGAGAGCTGGGTGAGATATATGGGTTGGTAGGTAGTTTTCTTGAAATCAACGAAAAGTAAGTGAGCATAGCGTGTAAGATGTGGTGTCTGAGAATCTCAACTGCAAGAGGGCAGACAATGAGCATAACATCTGATGTAAAGTGGTGTATGAGAGTATAGAGTTTGCAAAAGAATACCGTCAACACAGCTGTCGTAATAAATCCAAACTGAAACAGTAGAATAAATCTTCCATTTAGTGTATCAGCTAGAGCCAAAAGGGCTAAATTTAAAGTGACCAAAAATAGAAAAAATTAAAAAAAAAAGGGGGCTAAGGGAAAAAAAAAACATAATAACGGAGTGAATCTTGCAATGGACCAGAAGAAAAACATGCAATCTTCTCATATACTGCAGTGTTTCAAAATCCTTCCACCAATTCCGCAAAAACGACACCCAAAAGTGAATAAATATATGCGCTTACCACAGCGCTTTGACCTCTTTAACTAAAAAGAAAGTCAAACACGCTTGTGCAGTTCTGAATGTCTGCAAACATATAGTGCGTTCTCCAGTAGTTGACACAGGCAAATCTTCTCCCAATATTCTCAGAAATGAAATGAAAAACAGAAAAACTCCATAGTGCAACCGGTTTTTAATATAAAATAATAAAACAAAACATGGGCCAAGTGGCCACTTACATTAAAAGGTGCCCATCCCGTCACTGGGTCTGCGGGCCTTTAAATGAGGAGGTGGAACCTCAATTTGCGTGCGGTGTGTATCTCCTCTCGCCTCGCCAGCTCACATGAGTCGGAAGATGGGGGAAGATAAAAAACGTGACCAGGCTACGCCGCCGACGATCGTTTCGTGTAAACGTCTTCAGGGGGGCGTGCCTGGTCACTGGGGTCACGTTTATTTATTTGGGAGCAATCGGAAATGCTCCGCTTGATGGACAAACGATCTGGCCAATTACAGCCAAGTTGCGGTCTAGAAGAGACCCGGAAGTGGCCAAAGCTAATTGACAGATGCTGCAGCCAGTTACAGCGCGGCATCAGGACACTGGGGGCCGGAAAGAGAGAAAGAGTGATAGACACAGGTTCTAGCCAATCACAGCGCAGTCCCAGTGTTGGCTTCGGCACTTACATATAGAAATAGTTATTTGTAGCATCATTCTCTAATCATCAAAAAAATATATAAGTTCCCGATGGTGACCACATTTATTTCTAAATAACTTCATAAGAAAGAAATGCAGCTTTAAATATAAAAGGCAATAAATTAAAATAATATAAATAATGAGATATATATGAATGTTATAAAGCTGTCTTCTAATAAAAAAACCACAAGATGGCACCCTATAATTAATTAGAAGAAAAGCATCAATTGGATGGGAAAATTAGTATTAAATTAATTAAAAAAAAGGGGGACAACCAAATCTCAATAGATTTTAATGTCAGAGAGAAGAATTATATATAGTAGCTAATTTGATCCAAAAAGGAAAAAAGTAATAAGATATATAAGTGATAGTGCCCATTTGACTATATTATATATACATAGAAATATATTAAGGGGACCCACTCAAGGCTAATTATGGCCTATAGACTAACTCACAAATGGTATGTGGTAAATCTGGTGGCACAAATCAAAAGATTAAATGAAAAAAAGAGAGAGACGGACCTAATGGACTGTAAATATGTCAGGGAAGGGGCATAGACAAAGCTCAGTCGTTGGATAAAAAACAGTTGAGATCAAGTTCGATGTTCAGGCCCAGGGGCTGCATACTTCTGAGCCTGTGTATCCACATGGTCTCATTCTGAGAGATGGCTCTTCTCATATGGGTGCCCCGCCAGTGGTTCGATATCCTGTCAATTCCGTAGAACTGACAAAGAGATGGATCACTTTGATGATATTTTTCAAAGTGTCTGGAAACACTGTGGTTCGGAAATTTCTTTTCTTTTTAATAATTGCTAAATGTTCATTTATCCTCACTCTAAGTTTACGAGTGGTACGGCCTACGTACTGGAGCGAGCAGGGGCACTCCAGGACGTAGGTAACATGATCAGAATTGCAAGTGATCAATGGTTTGATTTTGAACTTGTCTTTGGTTACATTAGACTGAAAATGTGTTCGTTTCTTTGTGGCTCCAGGTTTTCTTGTAATCTGGCAGGCATTACAGCGTGTACAATGGTGGAAACCAGAGCCATCTAGGAAGGTACTCAATTTTTTGGGGGGATCTGGTACATTTTGGGCTATCCGATTTCTCAGCCCCGGTGCTCTTCTGTATATGAATTTTGGTTTTGATGTGATTGATTTCATCAAATCAGGATCTTTTAGAAGTAATGGCCAATGCCTCTTAAATATAGTCTCCACCTGACGATATTGTCGATGAAATCCTGAGATGAAAGGAACTTGGCTTTCAAATGCCTTTTTCGGTTTGGTGGTAAGTAAAGATTCTCTTTCCATTGCAGACACTTGGGTCAATACTTTATTTAGATTTACTTCCGAGTAGCCCTTTTCTAGAAATTTATTGGTCAATACTTTTGCTTGTGCTTCAAAATCCCTTTGTGTGGCACAATTGCGTCTTAAGCGCATGTATTGGCCTTTTGGAATGGCTCCTACCCACTGGGGGTGGTGGCAACTGGTAGTTGGCACGAAGCCATTCCTGTCGGTTGCTTTGAAATATGTTTTTGTTTCGAATAAGGTAGCATTTTTTGTGATGGTAAGATCTAGGTAGTTCACTGTCTCCAAACTTGTCTCAGCTGTAAATTTGAGGCTATACTTGTTAGCATTCATCTGGGCAAGAAAAACTTTTAGACTACTTTCTGAACCTTCCCAAAACAGGATCACGTCGTCTATATATCTCCGATAGAAATACAGAGACTGATTACGGTTGGAAAAAATACTTTCGTGTTCCCATTTATTGAGAACTACATTGGCTACACTGGGAGCGTATCTAGCTCCCATAGCCACTCCGCTGGATTGATTGTAGTACTGTTGGTTTGCCCAGAAGAAATTGTTGGTCATAGCTAGTTTGAGACCCTGCACCAGAAATTTGATCTGAGCTTTTTTAAGGACAGATTGTTTGGTCAATGCCCATTTTATTGCTTGTAGTGCATCTGAATGCGTGATGTTCGTATACAACGATTCGATGTCAACTGTCACTAGAATGGTGAGTTCTGTGGCTGGAAGGTTTTTAAGTGCAATTATAAGGTCCTTGCTATCTTTCAAGTAGGAAGGACTTAATGGGACCAGTGATTTAAAAAAACTATCTAGATATTCTCCCAAACGGGAGAAAAGCGATTCTATGCCGCTAATTATTGGCCTGCCCGGAGGATGTTCTCTGTCTTTGTGCACTTTGGGCAAAATGTACATGACAGGAACTTTGGGTGCATGGATTATCAAATATGCAGCCTCTTTTTGATTGAGAATTTTATGAGCCACTCCTTCTTCAATCCACTCAGAAAGTAGATCTTTTAATTTCATAGTAGGGTTCCCATACAAAGGTTGATACGTTGATGTATCCTTCAATAGTCTTTCCATTTCTGAATAGTACATTTCTTTATTCAAGATCACTAGGCCTCCGCCTTTGTCGGCGGGGCGTATCACAATTTGTTTATTTGCTTCCAATAATTTGATCCCTTCCCAAATTTTATTGTTAGATGCATGTTGGGACACTTTAAGTTCTCGTACATCTTCTTGAACCATAGTTTTGAAGGCCTCAATCTGATGGTTCATACCTTTTTTAGGATTGAACGTGGAATTATTTTTGAGTCCGCTATGTTGATAGACGGGGTCCCCATTAATTCCCTCATTCATAGTGCTCTTCCCAGCAAAATATTTTTTTATGTTTAATTTGCGAATATATTTTTCCACATCAATAAAAATTTCAAACTTATCGATGTTTTTTTCAGGTGCAAATTTTAGTCCTTGTTGTAGTACTTCTAATTCGGGTTCCGAAAACTCTACCCCTGCTAAATTGAAGATACCATCATTTAGTCCACTCTTTTTCTTTTTCGTTCTGCCTCGTCCTCTTCTACCTCTTTTTCTTTTTGATATTGAGGAGACTTGGGAGGGATGCGATAGGGCTCTTTCCATCCCCTCCATTCCCCCTGGTATTGATTTTGATAGGGGGCTGGTCTCCCTCTGAAATTTCCTCGAGACCCACCTCTTGGAGGTCTAGGTGGATAGGAATATCTATTTGAATCATAGTAACCATTATCTGTCTGTCGAGGATCAGGAGCAGGATATCTATGATAGGCATCCATAGGATACGGTTGTGGATATGGTTGTGGATACGGGTAGTAGGGAGGAGCCGGAGCTTTTGGGGGGTTCGGCTGGGATCTAACAGCAGATTTAGTAGGCTTATTAGGAGTATTGGATCTAGCAGGGACCTTTTTCCGTACTGCTAGTGGCGGTATGGTTCCCGGTCCTTTGGCTGGAGAGGATTCCGGTGATTCAGCCAAATTTGGTGTATCCTGCCATTTATATACTTTATCTTCTTCATAATCCCTTATATCTCTTTGGTATTTTTTAAGTTTTTTATTCTTTATTTCACCATCATATTTATTTAAGTGCACTTGTAGGAGCTTGGTTTTCTCTGTATACTCGCTATGGACTTTGAATGGCTCCATTTTTTCTTTAAGATCGGCGATTTTGGCATCTAATAATTAATTTTTTGCCTTTCGTCGTTTCACCATTAACTGCATCAGCTTTTGTTCGCAAGCGTTAAAAAACTGGAACCATTCATCCAACAGCTGTAAGTCCTCGATCCCGTCATTGGGACCGACATCCCATCTAAGTCTCCTGGGTGTAAGATTTTTCCCTATGTACATTTCGAAGGACGCAATGTCCCACCATAATCTGATTTGCTTTTCCATATCACTCTGTAATTGCTTGAGGCCTAATTCTAAATCAATATTAGGACTCGGGGCCTGTTGGAAGACCTCCTCAAGATTGACGTGTCTATCTCGCATGAAATTAAACACGTCCATGGCAGCTTCGAAATGTACATAGGGAAAAATCTTACACCCAGGAGACTTAGATGGGATGTCGGTCCCAATGACGGGATCGAGGACTTACAGCTGTTGGATGAATGGTTCCAGTTTTTTAACGCTTGCGAACAAAAGCTGATGCAGTTAATGGTGAAACGACGAAAGGCAAAAAATTAATTATTAGATGCCAAAATCGCCGATCTTAAAGAAAAAATGGAGCCATTCAAAGTCCATAGCGAGTATACAGAGAAAACCAAGCTCCTACAAGTGCACTTAAATAAATATGATGGTGAAATAAAGAATAAAAAACTTAAAAAATACCAAAGAGATATAAGGGATTATGAAGAAGATAAAGTATATAAATGGCAGGATACAGCAAATTTGGCTGAATCACCGGAATCCTCTCCAGCCAAAGGACCGGGAACCATACCGCCACTAGCAGTACGGAAAAAGGTCCCTGCTAGATCCAATACTCCTAATAAGCCTACTAAATCTGCTGTTAGATCCCAGCCGAACCCCCCAAAAGCTCCGGCTCCTCCCTACTACCCGTATCCACAACCATATCCACAACCGTATCCTATGGATGCCTATCATAGATATCCTGCTCCTGATCCTCGACAGACAGATAATGGTTACTATGATTCAAATAGATATTCCTATCCACCTAGACCTCCAAGAGGTGGGTCTCGAGGAAATTTCAGAGGGAGACCAGCCCCCTATCAAAATCAATACCAGGGGGAATGGAGGGGATGGAAAGAGCCCTATCGCATCCCTCCCAAGTCTCCTCAATATCAAAAAGAAAAAGAGGTAGAAGAGGACGAGGCAGAACGAAAAAGAAAAAGAGTGGACTAAATGATGGTATCTTCAATTTAGCAGGGGTAGAGTTTTCGGAACCCGAATTAGAAGTACTACAACAAGGACTAAAATTTGCACCTGAAAAAAACATCGATAAGTTTGAAATTTTTATTGATGTGGAAAAATATATTCGCAAATTAAACATAAAAAAATATTTTGCTGGGAAGAGCACTATGAATGAGGGAATTAATGGGGACCCCGTCTATCAACATAGCGGACTCAAAAATAATTCCACGTTCAATCCTAAAAAAGGTATGAACCATCAGATTGAGGCCTTCAAAACTATGGTTCAAGAAGATGTACGAGAACTTAAAGTGTCCCAACATGCATCTAACAATAAAATTTGGGAAGGGATCAAATTATTGGAAGCAAATAAACAAATTGTGATACGCCCCGCCGACAAAGGCGGAGGCCTAGTGATCTTGAATAAAGAAATGTACTATTCAGAAATGGAAAGACTATTGAAGGATACATCAACGTATCAACCTTTGTATGGGAACCCTACTATGAAATTAAAAGATCTACTTTCTGAGTGGATTGAAGAAGGAGTGGCTCGTAAAATTCTCAATCAAAAAGAGGCTGCATATTTGATAATCCATGCACCCAAAGTTCCTGTCATGTACATTTTGCCCAAAGTGCACAAAGACAGAGAACATCCTCCGGGCAGGCCAATAATTAGCGGCATAGAATCGCTTTTCTCCCGTTTGGGAGAATATCTAGATAGTTTTTTTAAATCACTGGTCCCATTAAGTCCTTCCTACTTGAAAGATAGCAAGGACCTTATAATTGCACTTAAAAACCTTCCAGCCACAGAACTCACCATTCTAGTGACAGTTGACATCGAATCGTTGTATACGAACATCACGCATTCAGATGCACTACAAGCAATAAAATGGGCATTGACCAAACAATCTGTCCTTAAAAAAGCTCAGATCAAATTTCTGGTGCAGGGTCTCAAACTAGCTATGACCAACAATTTCTTCTGGGCAAACCAACAGTACTACAATCAATCCAGCGGAGTGGCTATGGGAGCTAGATACGCTCCCAGTGTAGCCAATGTAGTTCTCAATAAATGGGAACACTAAAGTATTTTTTCCAACCGTAATCAGTCTCTGTATTTCTATCGGAGATATATAGACGACGTGATCCTGTTTTGGGAAGGTTCAGAAAGTAGTCTAAAAGTTTTTCTTGCCCAGATGAATGCTAACAAGTATAGCCTCAAATTTACAGCTGAGACAAGTTTGGAGACAGTGAACTACCTAGATCTTACCATCACAAAAAATGCTACCTTATTCGAAACAAAAACATATTTCAAAGCAACCGACAGGAATGGCTTCGTGCCAACTACCAGTTGCCACCACCCCCAGTGGGTAGGAGCCATTCCAAAAGGCCAATACATGCGCTTAAGACGCAATTGTGCCACACAAAGGGATTTTGAAGCACAAGCAAAAGTATTGACCAATACATTTCTAGAAAAAGGCTACTCGGAAGTAAATCTAAATAAAGTATTGACCCAAGTGTCTGCAATGGAAAGAGAATCTTTACTTACCACCAAACCGAAAAAGGCATTTGAAAGTCAAGTTCCTTTCATCTCAGGATTTCATCGACAATATCGTCAGGTGGAGACTATATTTAAGAGGCATTGGCCATTACTTCTAAAAGATCCTGATTTGATGAAATCAATCACATCAAAACCAAAATTCATATACAGAAGAGCACCGGGGCTGAGAAATCGGATAGCCCAAAATGTACCAGATCCCCCCAAAAAATTGAGTACCTTCCTAGATGGCTCTGGTTTCCACCATTGTACACGCTGTAATGCCTGCCAGATTACAAGAAAACCTGGAGCCACAAAGAAACGAACACATTTTCAGTCTAATGTAACCAAAGACAAGTTCAAAATCAAACCATTGATCACTTGCAATTCTGATCATGTTACCTACGTCCTGGAGTGCCCCTGCTCGCTCCAGTACGTAGGCCGTACCACTCGTAAACTCAGAGTGAGGATAAATGAACATTTAGCAATTATTAAAAAGAAATTTCCGAACCACAGTGTTTCCAGACACTTTGAAAAATATCATCAAAGTGATCCATCTCTTTGTCAGTTCTACGGAATTGACAAGATATCGAACCACTGGCGGGGCACCCATATGAGAAGAGCCATCTCTCAGAATGAGACCATGTGGATACACAGGCTCAGAAGTATGCAGCCCCTGGGCCTGAACATCGAACTCGATCTCAACTGTTTTTTATCCAACGACTGAGCTTTGTCTATGCCCCTTCCCTGACATATTTACAGTCCATTAGGTCCGTCTCTCTCTTTTTTTC
This sequence comes from Rana temporaria, assembly GCF_905171775.1. NCBI lineage: Eukaryota > Metazoa > Chordata > Amphibia > Anura > Ranidae > Rana > Rana temporaria. The sequence continues at coordinate 71,372,491 of NC_053495.1, forward strand.
ATTTAATCTTTTGATTTGTGCCACCAGATTTACCACATACCATTTGTGAGTTAGTCTATAGGCCATAATTAGCCTTGAGTGGGTCCCCTTAATATATTTCTATATATATCTAATATAGTCAAATGGGCACTATCACTTATATATCTTATTACTTTTTTCCTTTTTGGATAAAATTAGCTACTATATATAATTCTTCTCTCTGACATTAAAATCTATTGAGATTTGGTTGTCCCCCTTTTTTTAAATTAATTTAATACTAATTTTCCCATCCAATTGATGCTTTTCTTCTAATTAATTATAGGGTGCCATCTTGTGGTTTTTTATTAGAAGACAGCTTTATAACATTCATATATATCTCATTATTTATATTATTTTAATTTATTGCCTTTTATATTTAAAGCTGCATTTCTTTCTTATGAAGTTATTTAGAAATAAATGTGGTCACCATCGGGAACTTATATATTTTTTTGATGATTAGAGAATGATGCTACAAATAACTATTTCTATATGTAAGTGCCGAAGCCAACACTGGGACTGCGCTGTGATTGGCTAGAACCTGTGTCTATCACTCTTTCTCTCTTTCCGGCCCCCAGTGTCCTGATGCCGCGCTGTAACTGGCTGCAGCATCTGTCAATTAGCTTTGGCCACTTCCGGGTCTCTTCTAGACCGCAACTTGGCTGTAATTGGCCAGATCGTTTGGAGCATTTCCGATTGCTCCCAAATAAATAAACGTGACCCCAGTGACCAGGCACGCCCCCCTGAAGACGTTTACACTAAACGATCGTCGGCGGCGTAGCCTGGCGTAGCCTGGTCACGTTTTTTATCTTCCCCCATCTTCCGACTCATGTGAGCTGGCGAGGCGAGAGGAGATACACACCGCACGCAAATTGAGGTTCCACCTCCTCATTTAAAGGCCCGCAGACCCAGTGCCGGGATGGGCACCTTTTAATGTAAGTGGCCACTTGGCCCATGTTTTGTTTTATTATTTTATATTAAAAACCGGTTGCACTATGGAGTTTTTCTGTTTTTCATTTCATTTCTGAGAATATTGGGAGAAGATTTGCCTGTGTCAACTACTGGAGAACGCACTATATGTTTGCAGACATTCAGAACTGCACAAGCGTGTTTGACTTTCTTTTTAGTTAAAGAGGTCAAAGCGCTGTGGTAAGCGCATATATTTATTCACTTTTGGGTGTCGTTTTTGCGGAATTGGTGGAAGGATTTTGAAACACTGCAGTATATGAGAAGATTGCATGTTTTTCTTCTGGTCCATTGCAAGATTCACTCCGTTATTTTTTAAGTGGCTCACTACCACTACAGAAATTTATGGACATTATTATTACCACTTAAGAATTATTTTCTTATTTCAAGGTTTTGGGAGCACACCACTTTTTTAAGTAGAGGTTCCTTTGTGAATCTAATTCCTTCACTATTGATTCAACTGGATCTTTGCTATCTAGCTCTGATTAATTAGTTGTTGTATATTTATAATTGATATCACATGTATTTTGTAATTGCTCATACCTTTAATTAAATTTACCACTAGCGCCCCCTACCTACTACACATTCACTAAATCTAATGAGGTTTTGTCCTCTTATATTTTTAGGGGAGCAGCTTTCCAATATATATTTTTATATATTTATTTATATAATTTTTTATTTTATTTATTAATTATATGTTCCACACACATTTTATTGGCGCGAAAATCTACTCTCAAAAAAAACCCATAGCCACATAGATTTGAGCTGAGGACAATACAGCCCTAATTCCACCAATGGAGCCCGCCGCAACATCCCAAAAAGGGGGAAGGCAGGAGCTCACAAGGGTAGAAAGGGGAACAAACCAATGCTGGCGGATACGCCAGGCAACTTCTTAACATATGCAAATAATAAAGTATAACGTGCATGGTTATGAAACAAGACCTTGTATAATAACAAGATAAGATATTATAATAGAGCGTATTAGTATCAGGAACACCCTATAAAAAGCAGCAGAGCAAATTTTTGTTTAAGAAAAGCTGGAAAAAAAAGGGGGGGTGGTTATTTTTCCTTATTTTTGTTAGGTAAAGTCAAACCATCGGGTTGAGGAAATATCATCCATTAGGTTAACAGTCAGGTTCAGTATTTTTGTGTCGCAGTCCGAGTGTTGGATAAACCAAGCTTTAGCAGAAAATGATCCTTAGAAGAGCCTGAAAGAGAAGGGGGGAAAAGGGGGGGGGAGTGGGGGTACAGAGCACAGTCAGCATCTTCTTTTTATTTTCAAATAATGTTTATTAATTTTCTTCAAAGAAAAAAAGGGGAATAAAACATACAAAAGTAATATCATTGTTAAGAAACGGTTTAGCGAACTGAATCGCAACACAAAGTGCCATTGCCTTTTGAGGATATAACCTCCTCTAGCACACGAAACATCACAGCATGTCGCAAGCAAAATAGACATTACTTAGCAATACATCTGATGTGTATAAGGAAAGAAGGAGGTACAGAAATAGAAGATTCAATCCCATGGGGGAATGACAAATAAGAAGACAGTGAGATAAGGAAGACCAAGAGAAGAAATAAAAGGGGGGGGGGGGGGGGTTGAGGCTCCGTGCTCCATAAATATTCCACAATATCAAACCTAAAAACCGCTCGATCCAGGATCACCTGTCAAGTAGCGAATCCATGGGTCCCAGACTCCATAAAACTGCTTCATCCTATCCTGTGTAATTGCAGTTAGCCTCTCATTCAGCATAAGCCAGGACAGTTTATATTTAAGCTGATCAAATGGCAAGGCCGCCGACTTCCAATTTCTCGCTATGGTTATTTTCGCTGAGGTAAATATGAATGCCACCAGTCGTCTCTGGGAGCCAGAAGCATCAGGTACCTTACCCCCCAGGAGCGCATGTTTAGCAGATTTCACCAAATTAATCTGGGTCAGGGAATAGATGAAATTATAGACCCTGATCCAGAACCTCCGGACCCTGGGGCAGGTCCACCACATATGGTAGGTGTAGCCCGTCTGGCCACATCCCCGAAAGCATTCCTGAGAGGCACCCGGCACAAAAGCGGCCAGTCTAGCCGGGACCATATACCATCTCAGCAAGACCTTGTAGTTAGCCTCTATAATGGAGGTATTCATGGTTGAGCGAGACGCAGACTCCGACAGTCTGTGCCATTCATCAATCTCAAACGTCTTCTGGAGATCCTGTTCCCATTGGAGCATATAGCTCAGCTTGTTAGAGGTATACGATAGAATAGAATAAATAGCAGAAATATGGCCTCTGATTTTGTCATATTGCTTACATACATACTCCATAGAAGTCATAGTGGTTAGATCCCCTTTACGAGCTACAGTTTGCAAAAAATGATAGAGTTGCGTATACCTGAAACGTTCAGTCGCTGGCATTTTATATTTCTCAACTAGTGTTCTTTCTGATAATATCCCTTTGTGATCGCACATATCAGCTATTCGTATAAGACCCTTGTTTGTCCACCAATTAAACCCAAAGGGAGAGAGGCCCGGGGTGAAATCTCTGTTCCCCAACAAGGGGGCTAATGGGTTGTGAGGGGACTTAAATTTCTTTGACCTCGAGAGCCTGTCCCAAATTCCCAAGGAGAAGGAAAGAGTGGGACACAGTATGATCGGTCTGTCCTTCATAGGTAGCCACATAATGTGAGAGATCAATTCAGGGCGACAGGAATAGGATTCCATAGTCATCCATATTGCGTTGGGTTTTTGAGAATGATGCCTCGTGAGTTGGGCCAACTGGGCCGCATAGAAATATTTAATAAGATCAGGCACTCCCAAGCCTCCTTTTTGCTTAGGAGTGTACATAGTTCCTTTATTCACCCTAGGCCTCTTATCTCCCCAGATGAACTGAAAACCCTTTTTTTGGAACGCGTGGAGGTCTGATCGAACTAGTGACACAGGCAAGGTGCGAAACAAATATAGAACCTTTGGTAGTACATTCATTTTTATTGAGTGCAATCTGCCGAACCACGAAGGGGGGTGAACCTGCCATCTGGCTAAATCGTCTGTTAAATGTTTAAATAGGGCAGGGTAGTTCCGTCTATATAACGTTTGAATAGACAAAGTCAAATTTACACCGAGGTAAGGAAGAGCCTCTAATTCACACTTAAACTGGTGTGATCGTTCAAGAGTCTCCTGAATGGGTTTCGGTAACGAAATATTAAGTGCCCTCGATTTGTCGTGATTAATTTGCAGACCCGATATTTCCGAAAATGGATGTAAAATCGCGTATAGGTTAGGGAGGGAAGTAATAGGTGACGACAACGCCAATAAAAGGTCGTCAGCAAAGAGCATGCACTTATGCTCATCCTCACCGCAAACTATGCCCCTGACATCTGGACTTGACCGGATCTTGATTGCCAACGGCTCTATTGCTAGGGCAAATAGCAGCGGTGACAATGGACATCCCTGCCTTGTTCCCCGTCTAATATCGAATGGTGGGGATGAATATCCCCGCAGTCTCAATGATGCTGAGGGAGAATCATACAGTGTTCGTAGGAGGATCAGAAAGCGCTCGCCGAAGCCGAAACGGTGCAGTACATCAAATAAATATTCCCACGAGAGGGAGTCAAACGCTTTCTGAATGTCCAACGAAAGCAGCATTCCCCGCCTGGGACCTTTCCCGTCCCAGTCCGACTGAATTGCTGAAATTAAATTTATAATTCTGATCCGATGCCTGACGATTGGGGATGAAACCAGCCTGATCTGGATGGATGTAATTAGAAAGAAACGTATTTAGTCTGGATGCTAACACCTTCGTCATTATCTTGAGATCCGTATTAATCAAGGAGATTGGGCGATAGTTGGCGCAATCTCCATGATCTCGACCCGGTTTTGGTATAACATGGAGATACGCTACATTTTCGCGATTAGGGATAGTGTTTCCCCTCCTCAAGTCATTAAAATAGGAACACAGGTGTGGTACAAGAATCTCATTATATTTCCTATAGTAATGGCCTGTAAAGCCGTCCGGTCCCGGAGCTTTAGATGGATAAATAGTTTTTATGGCCAATTTAATTTCCGCCTCTGTAAATTCCCCGTCCATTAAGTCCATGTGGGCCTGGGTAAGTCGGGGCAGTTGCATGTCGTGAAAAAACTGTTCCGCTTTGGAGGACTTGTAGCTAGCGGGAGAGCTATATAGTGTGGCATAGAATTTTTGAAATTCCCTAAGAATGGATTCTGGGTTCTGAGTGGGGTGACCTGAGGGTAATCACAATTTAGGTAACGTTGAAACATATTGTCTGGGCACTAACTTCCTAGCTAACATGGTGGTGGGTTTATCACCCATTGTATAGAATTTATGCTTAGACCAGCTAATATGCTTTTCTGCTTGGGTGGTCAGACTTAGATTAAGTGCCAACCGTGCGTCGTAAATTTTACGTCTAATGTCGGTCTGGGGGTTTCTGCGCTGTTCATCTAACAAGTGGTCCAGGTCAGCTTCTAACTGCCACACTGTCTGTTCCCGGTTCCTCTTTTCCCTAGCAGCCAATTGAATCAGTTTACCCCGCACCGTGACTTTGTGTGCCCCCCAATTAATGGTAGGGGAGGTGTCTGATGCCTTGTTATTTCTGAAGTACTCCTGTAGCTCCTTTTCAATCTCTGTGTACAGTAAGGGGTCGTTTAATAAGCTAGGGTTAAGTCTGCATGGAGAAGGACCAGGTTTAGACCACAGTCCTTTTACTGACAGTTTAATTGAAGAATGATCTGACCATGGGGTCGACAGTATCCTAACCGACGTCACGTACGGGAGCAAGGGTGTACGCACTAAAACATGGTCAATCCGCGAATACGTGTGATGTACCTGGGAGAAGTGTGTATAGTCTCTAACCGTGGGATTACATTCCCTCCACGCGTCAATCAAATCATATAAATGGAGTAGACGCGCAACCTTACTGCTACCGGTCGGTGGTCGTCTGAGAATCGGTCTGGCTGGGTCAGATTTGTCCATTATTCTGTCTAGCGGGATATTGCTGTCTCCTCCCATAATCACCTGTCCCAGTATCTTAGGCATCAAAATTCTGAGCATTTTGCTGAAGAATTCCGTCTGTCCCGTATTTGGGGCGTAATAGGATATAAAGGAGACCAACTGGTCATGGAGGCGACCAGCCACCATAACATATCTGCCTCCCCTATCTCTCACCACTGTGAGGGGAGTGAAGGGAGTCCGCTTGGACAAGCAGATCGCCACCCACCCCGCTAGCCAAGTAAAATTGTGGGTATTTTACATTTAGGTACCTAGGGGCTGAAGATTTAGATAAATGGGTCTCCTGCAACACAAGGACCTCTGCTTTTTGTTTATGATAGAATTGAAAGGCCGTAGTTCTTTTAATGGGGGAATTAAATCCATGTACATTATGGGTGATAATTGAATAATCTGTGGGAAAACTACTAGCCATGGTGGTAGGACAGATCACTCTTACCTTGTGTCAACCAGAACAAACATGAGGCCTCACCAAGATGTAACTTCGGCACGATCCGGGATCTGAACCAAGCGGGCACAGTGGAGCACGGAGCCGGAACTCGGGGGGGGGGGGGGGGAAGGGTAGAGCCATAGAGGAAAGAAAAGAAGAGATATAGGTAAAAGAGCAAAATACATTCGTTCGACCATAGGCCTGCAAAACTATTTACAGGCGACCTGAGATAGGATACAACATTATGGGGATTATCCCCAACCGGATACAACATCCGGATCTGTATTAACAAGGGTACCCTCCTTCGAAGAGGAGAAGTAGTCTCGCAACTGGGCAGCATGGATAGCCCCCCCGAACCAACCTACTAAGGCCAAAAATACAGGCCAATAACATATAAAAAATATATGGAACATTATTCTAATGCAATTGGACCCAAACAGCTATGTGTCCGTGTAAAAAAAAAAACAAAAAAAAAAAAAAAATGGACCGGAACAAGAGGAAAAAATATAAAAATAAAAAAAAATTCAGTAAAATAAAACTTCTTCTCTCTCCTCAGTCTTCCTCGCAAAATTTGAAGTCAAAAATCTTCAACGTAACGGTCTGAGTAGAACTGAAACTGTGCGCTTCCCGCGCTGTCAGGGTGACTAAGTCCGGGCCGTGGGCATCAGTGGACTAAAGTTCAGTCAATAGAAAAAGGCATCTGCTCACCCCGAATGAGGGGGTAGTTACGTCCGCTTTCAGGTCATCTGAGGAGATCCAGCCTTCTGCGAGTTTCGTCGGTTTTGCCACAGTGGAGAGACGGGTCGATGTTCCTGACGTGAGGCGGAGGCATTTGAATCCTGAGTGATGATACCAAGACCCAGTAAAAGATCTTCGCCTTCCGAAAACTTTGAGAAGGAATGGGATCGCCCCTTGATATGAGAACGACAGCCGAAAGGGGAAAGCCCAACGGTATTTTATCTGTTTACGAACAAGCTGCTGCAGCAAAGGTTTCAGGCTCCTGCGTTTTTGCACCGTTGAAGGAGCTAGGTCAGTGAAGAGTTGAATCTGAGCTCCATACAGTGACAGATCCTGTCTATTGCGAGCTGCCAGCATCAGCCTTTCCTTGATACTGTAGTAGTGCGGCTTGACTATAATATCACGCGGGAGGCCGTCCTTCCTTGGGGCCGTTAGGGCCCGATGAATGCGGTCAATTTCCATATGATGTGCTTTAATGTCAGGAATCAGGTCTTTCATCAAATCTCTCATGGCTCCTTCTAAGTCAGTGTGATTTTCTGGGAGACCACGTATGCGCACATTCTCCCTGCGAGAGCGGTTCTCCAAATCTTCGATCTTAGTATAAGCCTCCTCCAACCTATCTTGAAGGTCAGCAATCATATTTGAGTTTTGGTTAACCTTTCTGACAGTACTGTCCACTTTAGTTTCAATGATCTCAAATCGCTCTCCCAAGCCATGGATGTCTCTTTTGAGGTCTGTGGTAATCAATGTGCATGCTTTAGACAGCTCCTGTTGCAGCATTGCTGAGAAGCGAGCTAGCAGAACTGCATCCCCAGAATATGTTGGTGGTTGAGGTGTCAGAGCATTTAGGCTAGATTGGCTAAACACAGCCTCTGTCAGCTCTGCCATATTTCTGTCCATGGATGACATAGGTGAATCAGCAATGTCCTGCATGCCTCTATATGTGGCAGGGGATTGGGGCTGTGAGGAAGACTCACCCTGCAGCTCAGCCTCTTGTTCTCCCGACGACTGAGAGGAGAAGGGATCCCTGGGATGGTCAGCCAGGATCTCCTCTTCCTCCTGCTGAGATTTCTGTGTCCTGGAGGCCTGGCTGCCTCGTGTATCGACGCGGCCCGGCGCCATCTTGGATTGCGGCTTGTTACCAGGGGAAGGCCCCGTTCCGTGGGACTTAGCCAGATATTTCTGGCCTTTTCTGGGTTGTCCCCTCGCCCTCCTGTTCATTACCGCCGCGGTACACCGATCGTGCTGCTCCCGGCGACGGAGAGCTGCTGCCTGTGCTGATTTTAGCTGTTGTTTTGCCGGGGGGGTGCGGAGCTCCTTCAGAACACCTCCGTCCTCGGGAACCCGCGCATGTGCACTTCAGCATCTTCTTTTTAGAGTCATCAAGCAGCATGGTCTTGGAGAGGTTGGAAAGGTTGGTTCCATCTTCTTTGGTCACGCTGAGAGCGTCTGGATGAGGGGGTGGACCACATAGGCGAAGATCTTGGAGTGGAAGGGAAGCGTCTGGGAGGGGATTGTTCCAGCAGGCCTAGTTTGGCTAGTAGATCTTTGCCCTCAATGACATTGTAAACCGTATAGGTGGTACCATTGTGCATAATGGAAAGCTTGAATGGGAAACCCCAACGATATTTGATTCTTGCAGCTTGGAGGATGTTAGTAACCTCCTTCATCCTGCGTCTCCTGTCCAGAGTCGCAGGGGATATATCAGGGTAGATTTGGAGTCTGATCCCATCCAGCTCAATGTTATGTGTATTTCTGGAGGCCCTCATTATATCTTCTTTAGTTATAAAGTCCTTCATACACATTATTATGTCACAAGGGGGTTTGTCAGGAGCAGGCTTAGGGCGCAGAGCTCTATGTAGTCTGTCACAGGCAAAGGCGGACAGAGGTTTATCAGGGACTAGGTTATGGAACAGTTTGGTAATGGCCTGATTCAAATCAGTAATGGATTCAGGCACACCACGCACCCTAATATTGTTTCTCCTGTTCCTGTTGTCCAAATCTTCAATGTGGGCTTGCATAAAGGAGAAACTGTCTGCTAACGTTTCATAGTCCTTCCTGAGATCATTATGAGCTAAAGATAATTCTTCATGCTTGGTCTCAAGGATGTCAGTGCGGCCTCCTATGCTGGCTATCTCCTGTGATAAGATACTGGTCGATTTGTGTAGCTCTGACTCCAGTTTGCCAACCAGCTTTTCATAGATGGCAGTCAGGCTGGCATCTAGATCTGATTTAGTGAGGGGGAGAGCGTGCTCACAGTTGTTGGAGGGCAGAGCTGGGGTTTGCATGGACCCGCTGGAGGCCGCGTGTGTGCCGGTGCCATCTTGGGACATCCTCCTATTGTTAGTGGAGCGCTCCAGGCCCAGAAGATAGTTCATCAGCATGTGGTTAGAGCGACTATTACGCCCTTTTTTTTTTCCTGGCATGCACCAGGGTGTTCCACGGGGGTGCTGGAGTAGTTTGGGTGAAGGTGGGAGTTGAATAGCCCCGGGATTCCAGCCTGGCAGATCTGGTCAGACGGAGCTCCGCTCAGAAGCGTTTGTCCAGCATCGCGCCGCGCATGCGCCCCCTTGAGTGCTATTTCTATATTTTGTTTATATACTGGGTTTTTGAGCAGGAAATCTCTAAGTATTGAGTCACGTGATTTGGTATTCTAGATGCTATGGTATTGTAGATTGCACTATGATCAGACCAAGGAATGGGAACAATTTTAGAATTTAAGATTTCGGGAGTCATGCCTATAGACATAAAAATATGGTCTCAATTCTTGATATAATAGTTCACAAGAGGGCATTCCAGCGCCCACCAAGACTAACTGTGAGGGCTTACAGTGTCGTGGCAACACCAACACCTAGGGCCCAAAGTATATACGGCAGGTCCCTACTTTCAAACATCCAACTTACAAACCCATGCTATTTTTCTCAGTGATTTTCATCCATATTGCAGGGACCAGACATTACATTAAAGCCGCAAGCAGTTTTAAATTACTTTTTTCTTATAGTAATGTCATTTTGTGCAGGGACAGTTTTAAACACGTGCCACTTCACAGGCATACTATAAACACCCAGCAGATACGATATTTAAAGGCATTTAAAAAAAAAATTACTTTAAGCATCATTAACCGGTTAACGCCTGCTGCATGTACATATACGTCCACAGAATGGCACGTACAGGCATGTACGTCCCCGCCTTTCCGCGGGTCGGGGGTCCGATCGGGACCCCCCCCCCGGTACATGCGGCGGTCGGTAACCCACGGGGAGCGATCCGGGACGAGGGCGCGGCTATTCGTTTCTAGCCACCCCCTCGAGATTGCTCCCCGGAGCTGAAGAACGGGGAGAGCCGTATGTAAACATCGCTTCCCCGTGCTTGACTGTGGCGGCTGCATCGATCGAGTGATCCCTTTTATAGGGAGACTCGATCAATGACGTCAGACCTACAGCCACACCCCCTACAGTTGTAAACACACACTAGGTGAACCCTAACTCCTTCAGCGCCCCCTGTGGTTAACTCCCAAACTGCAACTGTCATTTTCACAATAAACAATGCCATTTAAATGCATTTTTTGCTGTGAAAATGACAATGGTCTCAAAAATGTGTCACAATTGTCCGAAGTGTCCACCATAATGTCGCAGTCACGAAAAAAATCGATGATCACCGCCATTTAGTAGTAAAAAAAAAACAAAAACTATTCCCTATTTTGTAAACGCTATAAATTTTGCGCAAACCAATCGATAAACGCTTATTGCGATTTTTTTTTTACCAAAAATAGGTAGAAGAATACGTATCGGCCTAAACTGAGGAAAAAAAAATTTATATATGTTTTTGGGGAATATTTAATATAGTAAAAAATATTGAATTTTTTTTCAAAATTGTCGCTCTATTTTTGTTTAGCGCAAAAAATAAAAACCGCAGAGGTGATCAAATACCACCAAAAGAAAGCTCTATTTGTGGGGAAAAAAGGACACCAATTTTGTTTGGGAGCCACGTCGCACGATCGCGCAATTGTCTGTTAAAGCGACGCAGTGCCGAATCGCAAAACCTGGCCTGGGCATTTAGCTGCCTAAATGAAAAAGTTCCAAAAAATGCGATCTGGACCGACACCATAAAAGGGTGAAGACAAATGGCTTGTCACTGAGAAAAACGGAACAATGCCAAACATACCTGCAATCAGGCTGAGTAGTATAAATGTGAGCAATTGTAGGGCAACAGTGACCTCCAGTGGTGAGTATAGGTGATCACTCAAGATATTGTCTCTGGATGTGCAACTGTGGGAATAAAGGTCAGATATATACTCTCCGCATATCAAGTAGGGAATAAAAAAGAGGAGCAAATCCTTGTATCAATGAGGAACTGGAGGTATGGAAGTCTGAGAACAGTCAGGTAGCATCGATGAAAGAAAGGCGAGTAGGGAGATGGCACACAGCCAGGGTTCCGAGTCTGTGGAATAAGAGAGTTACAGATGAAATATTTAGGGAGAGCACAAAGATGAACATTAAAGACACTAAGCTGCGAGTTCCCCTGTGTTCAAGCCAGGAAAAGGCTGCATCTGGATCATCAAAAAAGTGCACTCTGTCGTCACTAGGGATGAGCTTCGTATTCGAGTCGAACTCATGTTCGGTCGTTCGTCAAAATATGAACAAAACGGGTCGTTCGCGCTAAATTTGAGTTACGTTTCACAGACCATAATTCACTGCGGCATCGCTGGCTGATGATTGGCCAAGCATGCACTATGACCCACATGCTTGGCCAATCACAGCTTGCAAATAACGGAGAGACATAATTGGCCAAAGCCAGGGTGGCTTTGGCCAATTATGGCTCAGGGGGTTTAGTACACGCCCCACACTATAAAAGGCCGCCTGCAGGTCGGCCTTGTGTAGTGTGTTGCGGTGGTTAAGAGAGGACAGAGAGTGTCATTTTTTGCAGGTAGATAGAGCAGGCAGGCAGGCAGGCTAGTCAGTTAATGTTACAGTGTGTAGAGGATATATATACATCCCAGGTGTTGTACATATATTTATAAACTGTATAGTTTAGCTAGATCAGTTCTTCCTAATTTACTGGCAGGCAGGTGATTGTGCTAGCTGCAGTATTCTTACGTGGTTTATTGCCTGTGTCCTCTGTAGTTTGCACCTAAAGCTACTTGGTGTGTACTGGCCGTGTGCTCTGTAGTTTGTACCTAAAGCTACTTGGTGTGTAGTGGCCGTGTGCTCTGTAGTTTGCACCTAAAGATTCAGGAGCAGTGATTTTAATGATGCTTAAATAAAAAAAATTAAAAAAAAAAATTAAAAATTCCTTTAAATATTGTACCTGCTGGGTGTCTATAGTATGCCTGTGAAAACGTCTTTGAGAACCTGGGTCTTGCCCGAGGGAACATGTATCAATGGAAAAAAAGTTTTAAAAACTGTTGTTTTTTCAGGAGTCCTGAAAAAAACTACCGTTTTTAAAACTTTTTTTCCATTAATGACAGGAATAGTACCACTGGATTGGCGCAGGGCCAATGTGGTGCCCATATTTAAAAAGGGAACAAAGTCTTTACCAAGTAACTATAGACCTGTTAGTCTAACTTCTATAGTTGGGAAGATACTGGAACGTTTAATAAAAGACCACATGGATGAGTTCTTGCTGGAAAAAAACTATTTAAGCAGCAGACAGCATGGATTCATGAAAGACAGAAGTTGTCAGACAAACCTGATTTCCTTTTATGAAGAGGTAAGTAAAACCCTGAACAGAGGCGTGGCTGTGAACGTGATATATTTGGATTTTGCAAAAGCGTTCGATACAGTTCCGCACACACGGCTCATGTTTAAGGTAAAGTCTACAGGATTGGATATATCAGTTTGTAAATGGATAGAAAACTGGCTGAAAGACAGAATTCAGAGAACCGTGGTTAATGATTCTTACTCTGAATGGTCCAATGTTATCAGTGGTGTACCCCAAGGTTCAGTGTTGGGACCCTTACTTTTCAATATATTTATAAATGATATTGGGTCTGAGATCAAAAGTAACATTTCTGTCTTTGCAGATGACACCAAGCTATGCATTGGAATAACGTCCTTGCAGGATGTCGCCAATTTACAAGCCGACCTTAATGCTCTGTCTAATTGGGCGACTGAGTGGCAGATGAGGTTTAATGTTGATAAATGTAAAGTTATGCACTTAGGGAATAAGAATATGCATGCATCATACATGCTAGGGGAAGTACAACTGGGGGGATCTGTAGTGGAGAAGGATCTGGGGGTCTTGGTAGATCATAAGCTCAACAATAACATGCAATGCCAAGCTGCGGTTTCCAAAGCGAGCAAAGTCCTTTCTTTTATTAAGAGAGGTATGGACTCCAGAGACAGAGATATAATTTTGCCCCTGTACAAATCATTAGTAAGACCTCATCTGGAATATGCAGTTCAGTTTTGGGCACCAGTTCTCAAAAAGGATATCGGAAAACTGGAGAAAGTGCAGAGAAGAGCAACCAAACTGATAAGAGGCATGGAGGAGCTCAGCTATGAGGAAAGATTAGAGGAACTGAATTTATTCACTCTTGAGAAGAGGAGAATTAGGGGGGATATGATCAACATGTACAAATATATAAGAGGTCCATACAGTGGACTTGGTGTTGAGTTATTCACTTTAAGGTCAACACTGAGGACAAGGGGGCACTCTTTACGTCTAGAGGAAAAGAGATTTCACCTCCAAATACGGAAAGGTTTTTTCACAGTAAGAGCTGTGAAAATGTGGAACAGACTCCCTCCAGAGGTGGTTATGGCCAGCTCAGTAGATTGCTTTAAGAAAGGCCTGGATACTTTCCTAAATGTACATAAAATAACTGAGTACTAAGATTTGTAGGTAAAGTTGATCCAGGGTAAATCCGATTGCCTCTCGGGGGATCAGGAAGGAATTTTTTCCCCTGCTGTAGCAAATTGGATCATGCTCTGCTGGGGTTTTTTGCCTTCCTCTGGATCAACTGTGGGTATGAAGTTGGGTGTATGGGATTGTACTGTGTTTTTTATTTTGTTTGTTTATTTTTTGTGGTTGAACTGGATGGACTTGTGTCTTTTTTCAACCTGACTAACTATGTAACTATGTAAGTGTCCCGATTTCTATAATTAAGGAATTTTGCAATGAATGTGCAAGGTGGGGCCCCGACCGACGGTGGTCTCCCAGACATGTGGTGGGCCCTTTAAACAACAAACATAGGGGAAAAGGCCTCCTTACCATATGTAGTGCACAGGAGTTGCTCCAGGAATGAGGGGGGTCCGCTCCCTCTTCTCCCTCAGGCAGTCCGATAAATCTTACGTTGCTCCTTCTGAACCCGTTTTCCATTTTATCTTGTTTCTGGAGCATTTGATTCACTTGTAACTGCATGCTGTCTGTAGTATTTTTTTTTTTTGGGGGGGGGGGGGAGTTCTCCACAGTGCTCAGCTGAGTATCTATCTGTGTCTTTAACCCTGTCTCTCGGTTTCTGAAAGTCTTGCCTCACCAGGGAGATGTCCACCTTTACTTCCTCAATCCTGGCAGTCAGGGTGGTTTGGCAGGACGTTATGGCTTATTGGCAGGTAGTGATGGCATCAAATACCCTCGCTGTGTCAGCCCCTGCAGCAGTCCCCTCTCCCAGCGTGGCATCGCCATCTTGCTCCAGGGTTCCTTGTGTATATATAGGTATTTGGCCAGTTTGGCCACCACTTCAGCGTTTTTCTTTTGCTTGGACATGTTCACAGGGGGCACCAGGTGGTCAGGCGGCCGAAATCGAGTAGATTGCAGTGATTTGGTCTCAGTGTGGATTGATCAGGATAGCGGGCCGGCGGAGCTCAGCTCACCACTGTCCTACTGCATGATGCTCCAGGCCACGCCCCCTGTTGTACACGGTTAAATGTGGATAATGATGTTAATATAAGTAAAAAGTTCTCTTTGATATATTTTCTAGAATATAAAAATCCCCTGAAGAAGGGGTCGGAATGCATTGGGATATTCCTGTGCATCCAATGGTGTAATGTATTTGTAACACATTGTCCCTCTTTTGTATAATATCAGTGATGGCTACTCTGTTTTTGTCACAAACCAGAGCTCATATTTTAAACTTTTTGTACATTTGAACCTTCTTTAATGGTTATCTTGCTGCTAAATAAACACCCTGGGGAACCTTTCCATGTTTGTATTTTTTTGGGGTGTGCAGCCCTCCTGACTCTCGCATGTGTGATTTTCCATGATATATTTTTTGGGTGGTAAACACCCCTTCCCCTTTCAACACAGCTAAAATATGAGCTAAGGTATATCCCAACAGTTTGAAAATAAAAGCTATATCTTCCCTATTATTTGAAAATATCAGTTATATCTTTCTTAATTGTTTTCAATACGAGTCATTTTCAAGGTGACTAAAGGGCAAATTTAATGTCTGGCTATGAAACGGATTTTCAACAGGGGGATCAGGTTGAATTTTCAAAAAAAAAGTCTGCCCTCTTCTGGCACACCAAATCGTTTGACCACTATAGAAAGTGTTGTGGAAATTTAAAGATGTATTTATTATGTATTGTCATAGTGTCACCCATGGTTGGTTCTCCCTCAGCCCGCTCTAGAAAGCTGACTGGGGCAGACAGACTGGTTGAGATACACTTCCTGATTTGGAGGGGGGTGTCGGCTGGCGAAAGGGCCCCTGTGTGATGCACAGATATTCGCCTTCTGGGTGCGTCCGCTCTGCAAGAGCATTGTCAATTTAGCTGGTGTGCGCTCCTGTCATCTCTCAGTACCTGATCAACACTGTTTTGTGATGTGCGCCTACACCTGCAGATAAGCTCCTCTCATCGGGAACTGTATCCTATTGTTGTTATATTGCTGTATTGTTATTGATTATTACTGTATCGTATTATATTGCTGTATTGTGGTGTTGTTGTATTATATTGTTATTGAATACTGTATTGAATCCCTGTTGGACAGGGTTATCTGTGCTGCCAAATCAATATATGGGCATTTGTTGTATCGAGCCCACATGCTGTGACATCACTTCCCATGGAGGAGGTCACATGCTGTGTCATCACTTCCTATGGTCACATGCTGTGATCTCCTCCAATCAGATGTGGTCTGTGAAGCCTATTGTGTTAAAAAAACTGCCTGTGAGGGCATTGGCAAACCAGTGGAGACTGGGAGTTAGGATGGAATGAGAACAATTGGTGAGGTCTCTTGACTTGTATGGATGAGAATGGATGGTGAGAACTTATTTAGCTTTAAGATGGATTATTTCATTAAGACTGAGTATGTGCTTTTTAGCACAGGGCAAAATGGCGGTATGCTCTGCGTACAGCCAAGTTTGCCATGTCAGATGGCGGGCCAGAGAACAGTAGGAGTAGATTGGGCCCCCTTTGGGCATCGGTTCAGATGGGGAAGAGTAGTTTTATGTTCCGATGCTTGGGGGGGCTCTGCTCTACAAAAGAACAAATTTGTCGTCTTTTTGAAATAATGCTTGAAGTGTGACCGTGGGTGATTGTGTGCGCTTGTGAAATCGATTGGATGTATATATGTGTGATGCTGATTTGCATGTCTGTTGTGTGAGAGATGTATGAGTTGTGTGTGTCTGTGTGTGTGGACTGATTCTGGAATGTTTATGTTTGAATGTCTGAATGCTGTTTGAGTGTGGCTGAACAGTTTGTAAGTAAGTGATTGAATTGTTTGAATGACCAGATTGAAACTGCTTGAAAAAAACACCCTTTGTGTACAGTTTGTGTAGGCAAGGCATGTTCCATTGTGTAAGATGGCTTCTCTGGCCATATGGCTCGAAGGGAGGGGTGCTTTGTTTGGTGGGCCATGTGGCTTGGGGGAGGGGCGGACAGTGTTCTGATTCTGTGTTTCTTGACTTTGCAACTTTCAGAACAAAGTTAGATATAACATTTTTATGATGCATATGGAAACTATATATTGTGGATGATTTGTCAGTATAGAGGTGGGATTATTCAGCCTGCGATGTGTGCGGCTGAGACTTTTTGTATTTTCTGAATGTCTTGTCCGCATGAGTGTGGCTGAACTGATTCAATTGTTTGGCTGATGAAGGAAACATGTGCCCATGGTTTACAATGAAGCTGTTTGGAAAAGTTCAGCCAGGCATGTTCCATTGTGTAACATGCACGCTTTTGGCCATGTGTTTGGTGTGCCATGCGGCTCGGGGGAGGGGCGACTAGTGTTGGATCTCTGTGTTTCTTGAGTGTACAATTTTTAGAGCAAAGTCATGTGTAATATGTTCATGATCTATGTGAGGAATAGAAATGAATACATTGTGATTTTTACCTTTGTATGGATAAATACACATGTCCCCGTGAGTGTGTGCTTTAGTGGGGGGATGGGCAACCAGCATGGCTGTCCCATCACTGAGTCAAAGTTGGTAACCCTCTGTAAACAATAGCATACAGGCTTTTTATGTTGGAAGGTTTTAAATGATGTGACCTCACTGTGTATATTTTTTAAATGGCTTGTTACGTGAGCTTTGAGAAAAGAGTGTTTTTGTTTTAATGTTGCGCATGTATGCCTTTTAGGTTGGTTGGTTGTTTCTAATGTTAATTTTTGATGTCCCATGTTTTGTCTTTGTGGAGAAAGATTCTAGGCAGGTTTTGAAAACTGCATCTGGCAGCCATCTTGTTTGCTGCCATGGTCGTCGGCGGCCGTTTTGGCGGGAACAATTTGTTTGGTCTATGGGTCATCTTATAGGAGAAGGTGCAGCCACCTTTTTTTTGGGGTGTGATACCAGGTGACTGTGCAGTGGATTTCGCAGCCTTTGGGGCAGATTTTGATGTTTAGTGCGAATTGAGTAGCGCTGTCTTTTCTGTGTTGGAATCTGGAGGACAACATTTTTGTTTTCCTTTGTGTGTGTGTGTGTGTAGTATTGTCTGTCCTGTGGTAAAAAAGGTGATTTGGAGGCACAGTTAGATTGTTTTTTTTTGCAAGCGTAAATGGCGCCATTGTTGCTTGGCTTGTTGTCGGCCATTTTGAGATGTAGTTTAAGCACTATCTTTTGAATAGTGCTTGCGTGCTAGGGCTAATTTATATACAGGATCTGACTAACCTACCGGCTGACTTTGCAGTGTAAGAATGGAGGCTTTTGTGTAGAATTTTGTTTTTGGGTGAAAGACTCTGCTTTGCATGCACTGAATTTTGATGGGACTGGCTTTGACGGCGTTTTTGTGCACAGCGATGTGCGTTTTTGTGTTTGAATGTTTGGGAGTTTCCCTGGGGGCAATTCATTGTTTTTGAAGATCGTAGGGTCAGGGGGATCAACCCTTTTCCCTTTCCTAAACCAAAAGTATTTTGTTTTATTAAGAAAAAGGCGCAGGAGATTCAGGTTTGGCTTTGTTTACTACTGTATAATACTTCCAGGGGATATATATGTAGTCCATGGATTTTTTTGATGTGTTGAGACAAGGCAATGAGACTGGGCTTCCCCCTCCCCTCCCTCTTCCTGTCATTATGTAAATAAACCAGGTTTTAGGGTTTAAGAGCTGAGCATACAACAGGAGGTTGGTGGGAGGACTTTTGGAGTGTTCTAAAAGATGAGCAATGAGATTTGTGTCCTGAAGGGACAATGGAAAATATTTTGGCGTTTTAAAGGTTTTTGTGAAGTTTTATACTGTAAATACAGTTTTGGGTATGCGAGAGCAAACGGGAGGGCATCACCATTTTTGTTGTAACATCTAGATGCAGAGAGAAGCCACATTATTCTGCAGGTGGTAACTGGGCGTAAGTGTTCTGTGTAGTTTAGTCTGGCGACGCAGTTTATGGGATGCATACACTGTGAGGGGTAGAGGCCTAATTTGGGGGTTGATCTGTGGTTGTTGACGAATCATTTGGCATAGTTACTCTGTAGTTCTGTGCCAACAAGCCATAGAGATGATGCCTCGGTTAGGGTTTTCTAGTTGAGGGACTGGACCAGATAGTGGTTGTAGTCCGTCAATCCACCGTAGAAGAAGGCACCGGGCGGTGCTCCCCGATATGGGTGCAATGGTTTCTCCCGGACTCGGGAGGTAAGACGATAAGCCGGTTTGAATCGCATGGGAAGGAAGGCTTCCCACAGTCAGACGGTTACACGGTGCACGAAGCCTAGTTTTGGGGGCAAAGGCCTTTAGACCCCTTTAAAAGATTGCCAAGGATACTATTTGGGTATCCCTCTGGAGTGGATGTGGTTTCGCTGCAGTTTCAAAAATCTGTAATCGTGTGGATGGAGGAGTGGTACACGCTTTGGTGACCCTCAGAGGATAACGTTGTATAGCTGGTCTATGCAAGGCTCTCAGGCTGTTCTCATATTTTCCCCATTCTATTTTCTTCTATTGCTGAAAGTGAAGGCAGATTTCCGGCTGGTTTTTGTTTTTTTCATTTTTGTTTTGGATACTATGAATGTCTCCCCCACATTTGTATATGAATGTTTGTATGTAGTAACGTGAATGTGTTCAAATTTACCGCGGCGATCCTCCGACGTGTCGCGGCTGTTGTATTTTTGTAGGAATGGGGAAAGTAAGGGTTACAGAGAGCTTTGTTTGAATCGGTTTTGAAAGAATGTCATTGAAAATTTACAGGAATGTCATTTTTGTTTGCCATTCTCTGCAGGATAAATATGAAGGATGGAGTAATGATTTCTGCTTATAAGTATTTTTCCGGTCCAAGGAGTTTCTGGAAGTGTTTGTACATAGAGAGCGGGTGTATGTAGACAGCTGTACACATGGATAAATACGAGTCTAAGGAGGTTAAAGTATCATAGGCTACTTCATTGTTTCTTTTTCCTGCACCAAGCATTTATTCCTCCAGTCTGTAATGAGGAAGAAAAGGGGGGAATAAATAAATGTAAAAGTGACAGTTTTTCAAACTAATAACACTAATATTTCTAATTCTAATCAAGTTTAACCAAGACTGTCTTCCTTTGATAGAATTTGAATCGGCAAGCAGCAGTCTGGTGAAGTAGGTTCCCATCTTAGATGCTAAGAACCTCCCAATGGTTCCAGGTATTACAGGCGATGGTAAGCGATTACAGGCGATGGTGAGCCACGCACAGATTGTGCAGTGAACACAGTCCTGATGTCTGGGTTATTGTCATAAGGTTTGATTGGAGGTCAACCAAAACCAGGGTCGTACTCCCCTCATCAGCAGTCACGTCTATTCTCAGGTGATGGGGTGGGTCACTGTAACATGAACTTCAAAGGGTTCAGGAGTCTCTCCTGGACCCTGACACGGTAATTGGTTTTAATTTTTCCCAACCAGATGACTGGGTCTTTTGTAAAGAAGCTTGATGGATGAGACCACGCCAGCCACTGCAAGAAGTGGCTCAACCACATCAAAGAAATTAGTAGTGTCTTTGTTTATTTTTGTATTTGTTTGTTTAGTAAATTTTAGCAAGGGTAACGATGAAATACATCCCAAGTTAGTATTTAAAGTGTATTCTATGACTAATTAAGAAAGTAAACAGGACCGATTGCGGGGTCTGTTCGGAGTCTCCACCGAGCTTTAGTGCCCAGCGATGACAGCGGTACATGCTATTTATGATGTTATTATTGGTATGAGGATTATTGACAAACTAGTGAAGACTCCAAACAGACACTTGTCAATGGAATTTAATGAGATGTTTTTAGAGCATAAAATTGGTTATCCTTTTTTTGGGTCCGCCTCTTGTCGGTTGGGTATCAGGACAAATAGGTAGCCCACAAGTGTGTAACTTTTAGTTGGTGTTTATGCGGATCTATAGCTTATAAGGTAACTCCCCCAATGCAAGAGGTTCATGCGTGGTGCTGAAGCTGTCCCAGCATCCTATATCGCGGCCGATCGCAAGGATCTGATGGCGGAAGAGAAAGTAGGAATGACAGGGACAGCTAGAAGGGAATTGTTCACCAACCCCGACCAGGTCTGGGCATGGTTTCCTGCATGTACAAAGTGGGGGGGGGCTTGAGCTTATGATACGATTGAACAATTCTAACCTATTGAGGATGGAATGTTTCATGTAACTGTTGAAGCTACAAGGAAGTTCTCACAGTCCAAGGGCGATTTCTGGGAATTTACAAGTAAAGATTGTTATACCTGGATCGGTAATTGAAGGTAATGTGTTGGGGCGCTCGCTAATTAATAATAATAATTAGTAAATAAATAATCTAAGAATGAAAAATCCCATGCAATTTCCATGTACTAAGTGCATGACAAAATACAACATCAAAAATATGCAGCACTAAGGTGCATGATAGGTAATAAGCACTAATCAAGTGCTAATCAGGTGCATCCATACATTGAAAATAAATTCAAGCAAACGGCACTGGATGTGCAAAATAAGTCCAATGTAAACAAATATATATATATATATCTTCATGCAATTGTGCAAAAACGCATTAAAGGTGCAAAATTCCGGATCAATTAAATAAGTGCTAATCAGGTGCATCCATACATTGAAACTAAATTCAGCAAACAGCACTGGATGTGCAAAATGAGTCCAATATAAACAATAAAAATAAATATCTTCATGCAATTGTGCAAAAACGCATTGAAAGTGCAAAATTCCAAAATTCCGGATCAAAAATCCAAACATGCAAAAAAATATATAAAAAGTAAAGTCCACAACGTTTTCCAAATGTGCAGTGCTCAGAACTAGCTCAGAAAGTGCTTCACTCCCCACGTGCCCAGTCTCACCAGCCTCTTACCTCTAAGAGGCTTAAAATAAGCCTTATGTGAATTTCCAATGGCAGCTCCTCTTTCCCTCCAAATGCAGCAGCGTTGCAGATCAACTTCACTCCACAAAGGCAGCGCTTAGCCAGTGTAAAAGTCCCTCTTCATTTGAATCAATGACTCCCCATAAGGCACATATGGAAGGAATAACGCTCACAATAGTGTAAAAACGTCAGCATAATTTTAATATAGACATAATAAACACTCACATTTCAGTTAAGGATCTCAAACATCAGACATCAAACACAGTAGTATCTCCACTCCCGGCCGAGAGCAGAGACGACGTCACCAACAGCTCACTTCCCTCACGCGTATCGTGGCTGTGCACGCCACTTAATCATAGGGTATATCTGGATCGGGAATACTGGGAATTGGAGTTCAGGCCCATACGGATAAGGTTTGGGTTCCTGCAAGGCAAAGCCAGAGCTGTAGCTAAGTGAAGGTTGGGAGTCCTTTGAAGGGTCTGGGAATCTGAGCGGATTTAATTTTTTATTTTACAGCGGATCGTGGTTGATAGAAATGGGAATATATATACTCATGTAGTTTTTATTTCTATTCTTTCTATGTCGTGATGAGGGCTCCCGTTGCCTGATTGGATCCGTGACCAGACCTGGAGCAGATGACCACATCTTCCTTGATGAGACGCCCCGAAGCCGGACCCACGTACAAGACAGAGGACCCCAGACCAATCTGCGATTACTACAGCTCACCAAGTTGTGTCCTCCTTATAAGTCATGTCTCCTGAAGAACAGAGTCTACATGTCAAGCCGTGTTTTCCTTTTTATGGACTGTAAGGACTGATTTAGTTTCTAGGTGTAAGAAGACTATCAAGATTCGAAGGACAAATGGGAGCAATATGACAAAAAGGGAGGACTGTTGTGGAAATGTAAAGATGTATTTATTATGTATTGTCATAGTGTCACCCATGGTTGGTTCCCCCTCAGCCCGCTCTAGAAGGCTGACTGGGGCAGACAGACTGGTTGAGATACACTTCCTGATTTGGAGGGGGGGTGTCGGCCGGCGAAAGGGCCCCTGTGTGATGCACAGATATTCGCCTTCTGGGTGCGTCCGCTCTGCAAGAGCATTGTCAATTTAGCTGGTGTGCGCTCCTGTCATCTCTCAGTACCTGATCAACACTGTTTTGTGATGTGCGCCTACACCTGCAGATAAGCTCCTCTCATCGGGAACTGTATCCTATTGTTGTTATATTGCTGCATTGTTATTGATTATTACTGTATCGTATCGTGTTATATTGCTGTATTGTGGTGTTGTTGTATTATATTGTTATTGAATACTGTATTGAATCCCTGTTGGACGGGGTTATCTGTGCTGCCAAATCAATATATGGGCATTTGTTGTATCAAACCCACATGCTGTGACATCACTTCCCATGGAGGAGGTCACATGCTGTGTCATCACTTCCTATAGTCACATGCTGTGATCTCCTCCAATCAGATGTGGTCTGTGAAGCCTATTGTGTTAATAAAACTGCCTGTGAGGGCGTTGGCAAACCAGTGGAGACTGGGAGCTAGGATGGAATGAGAAAAATTGGTGAGGTCTCTTGACTTGTATGGATGGGCAGAGAATGGATGGTGAGTGAACTTATTTAGCTTTAAGATGGATTATTTCATTAAGACTGAGTATGTGCTTTTTAGCACAGGGCAAAATGGCGGTATGCTCTGCGTACAGCCAAGTTTGGCATGTCAAAAGGAAAAAATTAACCTATATGGGTTACGAATTCAAATCTTTCCAAACCTAGAACAAATAGGTAAAGAATGTAAAAAAGAATGAGAGAGCAATTTCCAAAGTTGTTCACAGGAGATGATGTCCATACATGTTTAGTATACTAGAAAGTATACTAAACAGATTGCCTTATTGCAGGGGTGCCCAACCCTTTGAAGAGCGAGGGCCACTTAAGCAACTTGGTAACCAGTCGCGGGCCACAATGAGCGGAGCGGACGGATGACAGGTCACAGCTACTCTATAGGCCCTCTGATCCACCGAGATGGAAGGGGACAAATGTTTTTCGGATTGGAGGTAGGTGGGCGTAAATGGACATCTGTCGCTCTGTAGAGGTGAATTGAGGGTCCCATTTGGTCTGGCTGATTGTGTGAAAAGGGCCTAAGACTGCTTTCACACTGATGTGCTGCATTTTACCTATACTGTGAGTGCAGCTGTGTCTATCCTGCGGGCTAGCTGAACTTTGCCATAGACTCCACCTGTGACAAAAGCCGGCACTGTAGAGGAAGCATTGGCTTATGGGGCTCTGCTCCGCAGCCGCTTTCTTCCTCTACCACCAGCTTCACATCACAACACTGATGCTGTGGTATGACAGGTCGGCAACTTGTGATCTTTGCTTGCCAACACGCCATTCCAGAGCAGGAGGTCGCGGGCCAGATCAGAGGGCTCCGCGGGCCACGTGTGGCCCCCGGGCCACTGGTTGGCCACCCCTGCCTTATTGGATAAAGAAATTCGTACTTTAGAATTAGTGCTGGCCCCTTTTAAAGACCATGCGCTGTATTCCAAACTGCAGACCAAACTAAAAGAGTATCTGTCTGTATTTAATAAAAACATAAAAAAAAAAAGACCAAATTCTGCAGAGGCAAGACTGCCTTTTCAGAAGGGAGGGCATATAAATGGACTAGCAATAATACACACTTGAAAAAACAACATCAATTCAGGGATTATTCTCTATCAAGTAAATTCAATGCCACCTCTCAATCAAACTCTTCCCCTCCTACTCACGGCCAAGGTCACACTAATCGGGATTGTGGCCGACAGAAAAGAAATAGGAATAACAGAGGTTTCTTTGAACAAGAAAATAAAAAATGTACTGTAGACACAGATTCTGACTTTGCATATAATTAGGGTTGCCACCTGTTCGGTTTTGACCTGGACAGTACAGGATTTGAATCCTGTGTCCGGTTTTGAGTTCATCTCAAAACCTGACAAATCATTAAAATCGTATTGCGGCTTTCTCCATTGCTGCCTAATGAGAGGATGTAGTGCCCTCAGTGGAGAGCGGAGGCAGTGCTGTGTGTGTCTCTGAAAGCACAGTGAGGACAGAGTGTGATCACGGAGGACACCTCCGGCCGGCTCAGGTTACACTCTTCTTTATCAGTAACACAGACAGTTGTGCTGGCTCCAGGGCCAGATTAACATAGGGGCTACTGGAGCTGCAGCTCCAGGCCCCTTCCTCAAGATAGGCCTATTTGCTCAAAAATAAAAAATAAATCACAAAAAAAAAAAGGATTGAGGATTGTAGCTTGGCTACCAGGGGTCACAGAGACATTTGGCTGAAGACCCACCCCACCACTGCTCAAAATATGGGGCAGAAGCTACATATAAAGCGGCCAGTTTGCTGTAAATACAAGCTGACACACTCTGCAGCAGACTGAGAGGATGAGATCACAGTGCTTATAATAATTATTTATATATTACTTATGGTAATTAACCTCTTGCCACCCAGGCCAATTCTGACACTTCTCTCCTACATGTAAAACTCATCATTTGTTTTTTGCTAGAAAATTACTCAGAACCCTCAAATATATATATATATATATATATATATATATATATATATATATATATATATATATATATATATATATATATATATATATATATATATATATATATATATATATATATATATATATATATATATATATATATATATATATATTGTGATGGTATGCGAGGTGCGATACATAGGTACATTTCTCCTCGCATTCGTTCCATTATGAGGGAGTGAACCGGAATCCGGTCCGGGTTTCACAGCCTCTGGGGCTGGCTAGGGTTCCGGTCCGGATGTTTGGGTCCACTGGAGTCCACAGTCAGGTGGACTTTAAAAGACCAGGAAGAGAGCACACCAGTGTGCTGGGGTTTTTGGAGACTCAGGAGGGAACCTGAGTGTGAGGGGCTCTATGGAAAGTAACTGCAGAAAAGGTTTGCTTTATTGTTATTTTGTGGGTGATGGGGACCAGCCCCACACTGTATAGAGAGGAGATCCCGTTTGTCCAGTTTAGCGCCGGACGGCAAGGATTTAATTTACTGTTTTGTTTATTTTAACCTGCAAACCATTTACAAATAAAATCTGGCATCCGCCAGACTTAAAAGAAAGTGCCTGCTTGCGGACTGTGATTCAGAAAAGGTGATCCCCACGAGCTAATCCCTCACAATATATATATATATATATATATATATATATATATAACACTAAAATTAGCCCAATTTTTTTTTTTTTTTTGCATACTAAGCCAATGGTAATCAACCCTGTCCTCAGGGCCCACTAACAGGCCAGGTTTTATGTATTACCTTGGGGAGATGCAGACTAGAATACTGCAATCACTGAGCAGCAAATGATATCACCTGTGATGTATTTCAGTTATCGTGCAAACCTGGCCTGTTAGTGGGCCCTGAGGACATGGTTTATAACCACTGTCCTAAGCGATGCTTTAATTTTTTTTACAGGTTACATGTTTAGAGTTACAGAGGAGGTCTAGTGCTAGAATTATTGCTCTCGCTCTAACGACCGTGATGTATGTAACCTGTGTGTATCTGGCTTTGATACTAGCCAGGGCCTTCCCAAGGACTGACTGGTATCTCTCCCCAGCCTGTCCCTACACACCCTCTCACCTGCTGACCTGTGGATGGGGGAATCACTTCTGCAGTGTTATTGTGTTGTGCCAGTGAATACAATGATCAGATTTGCTAACTATAGCTGGCAGCACTGATTGTTTTGGGAAAAACCTGACAGGCTGGTTGTACTCAAGTCAGATAATAAATTGACTTGTGTAAAACCAGCTAGCCCATACATATATCGACTATGGCTGGTCTCTGCTTAATTGGAGTAATTTCAATCCATGTATGTACTGCTTAACCACTACGCATTTCCTAAACATCCTTCCACAAACCTTTACATTTTTCCTTCCCAGATTCCTTCATCCTCCTCACCTGTACATACTCTCCACACTTCTCTCCTGTACATACTGCTCACTGTCATACCCTCCACACTTCTCTCCTATACATAGTGCCCGCTGTCATACACTTCTCTCCTGTACACAGTGCCCACTGTTGTACTCTCCACACTCCTCTCCTGTGCATACTGCTCACTGTCATCCCCTCCCCACTCCTCTCCTATACATAGTGCCCACTGCCATACCCTCCACACTTCTCTCCTATACATAGTGCCCACCATCATCCCCTCCACACTCCTCTCCTGTACATACTGTTCACTGTCATACCCTCCAAACTTCTCTCCTATACATAGTGCCCACTGTCATACCCTCTACACTTCTCTTCTATACATAGGGCCCACTGTCATACCCTCCACACGTCTCTCCTGTACATACTGCCCACTGTCATATCCTCCCCACTCTTCTTCTGTACATACTGCTCACTGTCTTACCCTCCACATTCATCTCATGTACATACTGCTCAGTATCATACCCTCCACATTCCTCTCCTGTACATACTGCCTATTGTCATACCTTCCACACTCCTCTCCTGTACATACTGCCCACTGTCATACCCTCCAAACTCTTCTCCTGTACATACTGCTCAATGTCTTACTGTTAAATGTGGTGAAGAGAGAGAGAGGGAAGACAGAGGGGACATTTTCCTCTAACACGTGTCATGCAGGGCCGGACTGGGAGTAAAAACCAGCCCTGGAAAAAATGTCATACCACCCCCATAGCATTTTTATACCAGCCCAACAGCATAACGTCATTATTTTCTTGTTCATAAAAGGGAAAACCATACATTTTAAAGCACAGTTGAAGAGTGGATTATATATAGAGAAGACAGATATGAAAGCACATAGTGCTAGGGATATATAACAGCAAATTACAGTTAGAAGTAGTAAAAGTGGAGCAATCATCAAGGGGGACACCTTACATGAACTCCCCGTTACAGTAATGACCCCCCCCCCCCCCGACTGGCCTGGTGGCACGGTCACTGACCACCTCTCAGGTGCACTGTGCAGGGATCAGTCAGTTGGCTCCCGGTTGGTGGCTCTTTTCCTATTATCTCCTCTCCACAGTCCACACACATCTCCCATGACCCCCATCCCAGCGGCGCTCCCACTGTTGACTACTCTCCAGACTCCCCCAGAGACTGCAGACATGACATAAAACAAGAGATGGTCAGAGGTTGCAGACATGGTACAGGAGATGTCAGAGGTTGCAGACATGGTACAGGAGATGTCAGAGGCTGTGGGCATAGTACAGAAGATGTCAGAGGCTGTGGGCATGGTACAGGAGATGTCAGAGGCTGTGGGCATGGTACAGGAGATGTCAGGGGCTGTGGGCATGGTACAGGAGATGTCAGAGGCTGTGGGCATGGTACAGGAGATGTCAGAGGCTATGGGCATGGTACAGGAGATGTCAGAGGCTGTGGGCATGGTACAGGAGATGTCAGAGGCTGTGGGCATGGTACAGGAGATGTCAGAGGCTGTGGGCATAGTACAGAAGATGTCAGAGGCTGTGGGCATAGTACAGGAGATGTCAGAGGCTGTGGGCATGGTACAGGAGATGTCAGAGGCTGTGGGCATGGTACAGGAGATGTCAGAGGCTGTGGGCATGGTACAGTAGATGTCAGAGGCTGTGGGCATGATACAGGAGATGTCAAGATGTCAGACTGTGGGCATGATGCAGGAGATGTCAGAGGCTGTGGGCATGATACAGGAGATGTCAGAGGCTGTGGGCATAGTACAGGAGATGTCAGAGGCTGTGGGCATGATGCAGGAGATGTCAGAGGCTGTGGGCATGATACAGGAGATGTCAGAGGCTGTGGGCATGATACAGGAGATGTCAGAGGCTGTGGGCATGGTACAGGAGATGTCAGAGGCTGTGGGCATGGTACAGGAGATGTCAGAGGCTGTGGGCATGGTACAGGAGATGTCAGAGGCTGTGAGCATGGTACAGGAGATGTCAGAGGCTGTGGGCATGGTACAGAAGATGTCAAGATGGCAGAGGCCATGGGCATGATACAGGAGATGTCAAGATGTCAGAGGCTGTGGGCATGATACAGGAGATGTCAGAGGCTGTGGGCATGATACAGGAGATGTCAGAGGCTGTGGGCATAGTACAGGAGATGTCAGAGGCTGTGGGCATGATACAGGAGATGTCAGAGGCTGTGGGCATGATGCAGGAGATGTCAGAGGCTGTGGGCATAGTACAGGAGATGTCAGAGGCTGTGGGCATAGTACAGAAGATGTCAGAGGCTGTGGGCATGGTACAGAAGATGTCAAGATGGCAGAGGCTGTGGGCATGATACAGGAGATGTCAAGATGTCAGAGGCTGTGGGCATGATATATGAGATGTCAGAGGCTGTGGGCATGATATAGGAGATGTCAGAGGCTGTGGGCATGATATAGGAGATGTCAGAGGCTGTGGGCATGATACAGGAGATGTCAGAGGCTGTGGGCATGGTACAGGAGATGTCAGAGGCTGTGGGCATGATATAGGAGATGTCAGAGGCTGTGGGCATGATACAGGAGATGTCAAGATGGCAGAGGCTGTGGGCATGGTACAGGAGATGTCACTCCCCATCCGTCTAGCAGATTGGATGACAGTCAGACCGGTCCATTGAGAACAGCAGTCTGTGATCGTGTCCACTCTGCATAAGTGGAGCAGACACGGACCTGTCATCCGCCTGCTCAGCAGGGATCAGTGAGAGTTCCCCCAATGAGCAGGTGGATTTGCTTGGCAGAGTCTGCCCATGTGAAAGAGCTCCAAGGGAGAGATCTGTGGACTGTAATGTAAAGGGAAACTGATGTAAGGGCCAGTTCACACCAGACACAGTTCCGTACAGTTTTGTGTGCATTTTTTCTGTGCTAAAAATGCATGCACAGTGTTTTCTATGTATTCCAATGGCTCTAGTTCATACCATGCAGTCAGTTTCCGGTGCAGAATGGAACTGCGTCTGGAGTGAACTGGCACCAAAGAGGAACTCTTGGAATCCTGATGTAGGGGGGTCTCTGATCACCAAACCCCCACATACATCAGAGTCCCCCTTTACATCACAGTCCACAGAGCTCTCCCTTACATAAGTGTGCTCAGAGGCTGGCGAGGAGAGGAAGGGGGAGATTTCCCTTACCAAAGATGAAGGCTTGGGCCCTGGATTGGTCAGCAAACAAGGCCTATTAGCTTGTGCTATACATATAAATAGGCTGGCAGAGCATGCTGGGGCTTGTAGTGCACCACACTAGGGAAATCCTAGTGGGCTGCTGTGTTGGTTGAGGGACTCTGGAGGTAACAGCAAACTGTTCAGCCCCATCAATGACTGACCCACCTGTGTGCTGCTTTCTTTTCAATCACTAAGAACTTGGAAGTTTCATAAGGAAGCAAGGATTTTAGCTGACCTGGAGAGCTGTGGATCCTCTGGAGGGTTGCAGCATCCATAATACAAGCTGGCCTTTCCTCCATTTCCACTATCTACCTGCTGCTGCTGGAGTTTCTCTATGGAGGAGCTGCCGAGGATTGAAATGTGGGCGGGGCCGCAGGGACACACAAGGGGGTGAGGGGAGGAGAACTTGCTTATCTGTAACTTTTTTTCTCTCCTGTCCTGTCCGATGTCCGTGCAAGGGGGGGGGGGGCTGTCAGTGCGGGGTCCGAGTTGTATTGTGACACAGAATGTAATACACACTCTGCTCACAACTGAAGCCAGCATCATACAACAGGGGATGCCCGCTGACTGACGTGTAGTGGAGGAAGAGGAGGGGGGAGCGGAGCGCCGCGCTGCAGCCACAGCCACAGCTTAGCCCAAAGCAGCCTCAGAACAGGCAGCCTACCGGGAGATTTCCCGATCTCCCGGTTGGCCAGTCCGGCCCTGGTGTCATGCGATATGTCAAAACTCTCCTTCCTCCCAGACGTTGTTCCCAATATACAGACTCGGGTTTCCTTCATTATACAATGTTTATTCTTCAGGACAGCAAATAAACAGTCAATGCTTACATTGTTACAGCTGGTAAAACATCATTGCAGGATGGAAATTCAGAAACTTGGACAGACGGAGGAAATAGATGTTATGATGGTACGTTTGTCTGCTGGGAAAGCTTCTTTACAGCAGGTTGGGTTCCAACCTCCATCTTCTCTGTAGGGTCGTGACCCTAAGGCTTTCTACCTAACTATGCACACCACATGGATACTTATACAGGTTTAAAAGCTAAGCTAAGCATAATTCATATATAGATTAGCTCCATGGATGGTTGGTGATAAACGTTAAAACCCACTTGTGCATTTTTAACCACTTGCCGACCGCCTTACGTCTTTTAACGGCGGCACTTTAAAGATGGATATCTCGGTAACGGCAGCAGCTGCTGCCACAACGGAGGTATCCATCTTTAGTGCCAACGGTCCTGTAAACGATAACGGATAGCGGATTCACCGCGAGATCGCCGTTATCGGTGAAGGGAGAGGGCCCCCCCCCCTCCCGCCGCTCTCCCGCGCCCTCCGCCGCTTACCGGAGCCGTCGGTAGCGGCGGAGGCGATCGGGTACGTTCGGCACCTGTGTGGGGATGCGACTGAGGGAAAAATCGCCCCCACCCGTCCCCATATCTCTGCTGGGCGGAAGTGACGTCAAAACGTCAGTCCCGCCCAGCGTCTTAAAGCAACATTTTTTTTTTCTGTCATTTGAAAAAATTACAGTTTAATTTTTTTTTTTTTGCATTTAAGCCTAAATATGAGATCTGAGGTCTTTTTGACCCCAGATCTCATATTTAAGAGGACCTGTCATGCTTTTTTCTATTACAAGGGATGTTTACATTCCTTCTAATAGGAATAAAAGTGATATTTTTTTTTTTTATTTCAGTGTAAAAAATTATAAAAAGAAATAAAAAGAAATAAGAAAACAAGAATTTTTTTTTTTAAAACGCCCCGTCCCGACGAGCTCGCGCACAGAAGCGAACGCATACGCGAGTAGCGCCCGCATATGAAAACGGTGTTCAAACCACACAAGTGAGATATCGCCGCGATCGTTAGAGCGAGAGCAATAATTCTAGCCCTAGACCTACTCTGTAGCTCAAAAATGCAACCTGTAGAATTTTTTAAACGTCGCCTATCGAGATTTTTTAAGGGTAAAAGTTTGACGCCATGCCACGAGCGGGCGCAATTTTTAAGCCATGTTGGGTATCATTTTACTCGGCGTAACATTATCTTTCACAATATATAAAAAAATTGGGCAAAAATCTTAT
Source organism: Rana temporaria (assembly GCF_905171775.1). Taxonomy (NCBI): domain Eukaryota; kingdom Metazoa; phylum Chordata; class Amphibia; order Anura; family Ranidae; genus Rana; species Rana temporaria. The sequence continues at coordinate 71,404,511 of NC_053495.1, forward strand.
TTTTTAATTAAAAAAAAAGATTTTTTCCCAAAAAAAGTGCGCTTGTAAGACCGCTGCGCAAATACGGTGTGACAAAAAGTATTGCAATGACTGCCATTTTATTCCCTAGGATGTCTGCTAAAAAAATATATATAATGTTTGGGGGTTCTGATTAATTTTCTAGCAAAAAAATTTTGATTTTTACATGAAGGAGAGAAGTGCCAAAATAGGCCCGGTTGTCAAGTGGTTAAGTAACATCTCCACCCACTGACTTGACGTATGTCTCCTAAAATACATGAAGCCTACGACAGATGTAGTGTCGTCCTGTAACTGACCTTCCTCAAACTACCATGTTTAATCAATGATTCAGAAACATTTATCACATAAAAATATTAATGAATTTAAAATCTAACACTTACCCTCCACACTCATTTAATGTACATACTGCTCAGTATCATACCGTCTACACTCCTCTCCTGTACATACTGCTCACTGTTATACCCTCCACACTCCTCTCCTGTACATACTGCCCACATTCATAAACTCCTCTATTGTACATAGTGCCGGCTGTCATACCCTCCACACTAGTCTCCTGTGCATACTGCCCACTATCATACCCTCCACACTCCTCTGCTGTGCATACTGCCCACTATACCCTCCACACTCCTCTCCTGTGCATACTACCAACTATCATACCCTCTACACTCCTCTCCTGTACAGGGCCGTCTTTACCACAGGGCAAATGGGGTAGCTGCCCAGGGCCCTGTCACTGTTGGGGGCCCAAAGTAACCCCCAGGGGCCCGGAGCCCCCAGGGCCCCAGATGGCAACCCCCCTTTTTTTATTTATTTTTAAATAAAAAAAAATATTTTTTTTTAATATATTTTTATTTTATTTTTTATTAAAGGGCCAATTTTTTTTTAGAGTTTTTTTTATTAAAGGGACAATTTTTTTTAGGGGTCCCCAGGGGCCCGAAGGCCCCCAGGGCCCCATATGGCAACCCCCCTTTTTTTATTTATTTTTAAATAAAAAATATATATATATTTTTAATATATTTTTATTTTATTTTTTATTAAAGGGCCAATTTTTTTTTTAGAGGTCTGGGGGTCCCCAGGGGCCCGTAGTTCCCCAGGGACCCGGATGACAACCCCCCTTTTTTTATAAAAAATATATTTTTTTATATATTTCTTTATTTCTTTTATATATATATATATATATAATAGTATTATTAAAGGACCCAGAGGTCCCCAGGGCCCCGGATGGCAACCCCCCTTTTTTTTATAATTTTTTTTTCATATTTTATTTCTTTTATATATATATATATATATATTTATTAACGGGCCCAGAGGTCCCCAGGGCCCCGGATAGCTACACCCCTTTTTTTATATATACTTTTCTTTATTTCTTACTTTATTTCTTTTTTTGTAAAGGACCCCCCGCTTCTAAATTTGCGGCAGCCCCCCCCTGCTTCTCACTCAATTTCTGGCGGCAGCACCCCCCCCCGGTTCTCTGCTTCAGGGGGCCCATGCCTGAAGCTGTGTAAGTGGCCCCATAATTCCTGATCCCTGCCGCCCGTTAAGCCCCTGTGCTGCCCACAAATCAGGCTGAAAATCATCAGCGGCACGCAGCCAGTGACAGTACTGCTTCCCTTCCCAGTGTTTTAAAATGTACAGCACCCCTGGCTTCCCTTTAGACGTGCACTTCTCCCTTCCTGCCACTGGGTGCTGCTTGTATATAAAAGTGAATTAGAATGTGATTTTATAACATCCCCAGTTTGCTCTTCCCGAGGCTGACTTCTTCATGTCCTGCTCCTCAAGGTATGTCACTGTTTGCTAATCTATATTGTAAATTGAAGTTTTCTGTAGAGTGTGCCCAAAGTCTTTATAATATTTGATGATTCACTGCAGGTCTGGTCAGTGTTTTAAAAAGTTCCTCTATTTTACACATGGCATGGCATGGGGGTCACAGCACCGTCTGTCCATTCTGCTTTAGCACCATGGGACCCCATGCCATGCCATGTGTAAAATAGAGGAACTCTTCAAATCACAGACCAGACCTGCAGTCCAGGCTGAGTAAGGCCTCAGAGCACATGGCATTACTGTCTGTATTTAACTGCTTGATGGGCTTATTTTGGGCCTGGCTGGTTTACATGTATTTGTTTTGGCGGCCCACATTTGCGCAGGCACAGCAGCCCATTCATTTGAATGGGCCGCCATGCCTGCATTTCCTGCAAAGAAAAGCGCATGCCTCATGTAATAGGATGCGCACACGGCACGCCTATGCCCATCAAGCACTGAAATACAGCACTGTCTGTCCATTATGCTGTCTGCTGTGACTTCTCTGCAGTTCCCGCACTGTCAAACTTGCTGCATTTTTAGACGTTTAGGTCACGCTTTTAAAAACACAGTGCGTTTGTGTGTGCAAGAACTGCAGGTAAGTAGCATGGTGCAAAAGCAGAATGGATTTCAAGGCAACTGTATTTTTAAAATGCTGAATGCACCTTTTTTCTGCAGGAAACAAAGGCATGGCAGCCCATTCAAATCAATGGGCTGCTGTACCTGCACAAATGAGGACCGCCAAAACATACATGTGAACCAGCCAGGCCCAAAATAAGCTGGAGGGGGCCCAAAAAAAATGTTTGCCCAGGGCCCAAACCATATTAAAGATGGCCCTGCTCCTGTAGATACTGCCCCCATCATACCCTCCACACTCCTCTCCTGTACCTTCTGCCCACTATCATACCATCCACACTCCTCTCCTGTACATACCGCCCACTGTGATACCCTTTACACTCCTCTCCTGTACATACTTCTCACTGTCATACTTAGCACACTCCTCTACTGTACATACTATAACCCAACCTTACCCTCCACACTCCTCTCCTGTACATACTGTAACCCAACCTTACCCTTCACACTCTACATACTGCCAACTATCTTTCTCTCCACATTCCTCTCCTGTACATACCGCCCCCCATCATACCCTCCACACTCCTCTCCTGTACATACAGCCCACTGTCATACTCTCCACACTCCTCTCCGGTACATACCACCCTCTGTCATACCCTCCACACTCCTCTGCTGTACATAGTGCCCACTGTTAGACCCTCCACATTCCTCTCCATCACCTGCACATACTTCCCAGTTTTATACCGTCCATACTCCTCTCCTACGCCTCTTACCCACAAAAACAGTTCTTTAAAATAATACTGAATATTCTTAATGTTACCAGCTCTAGAATGGGCACACTTTTGTTAGTTCAACTGAATGAAATCTTCTTAGTCCTCATATTTGTTCTGCCCATTATTAGTACTTATTTAATTTTGTGATTACTACTGTGATGTATAGGGGATCTCAGCTACTCTAAATATAGCACTTGTAAAAAAAGTGTCCCTTAAAAATATTTTGGAAATGTTGGCAACTATGCACTTAGGCACTGCTCAAAGGCTACCGGGTCAGTTGGGTGGCCCCATGCGAGGCTCTTGGAATCCTGTGATAATAAAGCGGTAGTAAACTTCGCTAACATTGGGGGGCGTGGCCTGACTAGAGATGCAGTAGGACACATGTTGCCGGAGCTCCTCTCGCCGAACATACTGAATACCAGCCTACGATACACTTAGGGCTTGATTGTGCCCACAAAACTGTCTGGAGACTCCGGGATCGGAGAAGAGGATGTCGCCACCGGAAAAAGCGTCCGCAGCGGTAGACAAACTGGCCAAATATCGGCATGGGGAGACGAGGAACAGGCCAAAGATGGCGCCGACGATACTCCAGGGGAAGGACGCCATGCGGAGGACACTGCGAAAGTGATGGAGGCTATAGCTACTCCAGGGCACCCTGACGGCGAAAATCGATGAGGTGAAGATAGATATCTCCCTCATGAGACAGGATCTGTCTACGGTCCGGGAGAGGGTCACTGAAACGGAGACCCGCATAAGTGCCGCGGAAGACATACTGCACCCTTTACAAAATGCTACGGAGGACTTGCAGCGCCAGATACACCAACTTCACTCCCAACAAGATGAGATGGAAAACAGACTCCACCGCTGTAACCTGCGGTTCATAGGCCTGCCGTTGCGAGCAGAGGGAAGAGACCCAGCTGAATTCCTGGAAAATCTCCTTATTAAAGAATATGGGAGAGAAGCGTTCTCGGTCATGTTTGCGGTGGAAAGGGCGCCCCCCCGTACATTTATTGCCAAATTCCTGAATTTCAGGGATAGGGATAAGATTATGCGCTTATCCAGAGAAAAGGGGAATATGCGGGTGGAAAATGGCCATGTGGCGGTGTTCCCGGACTTTTCCAACGAGGTGCAGAGGAAAAGATCACAGTATCAGGATGTGAAGCGCTGCCTAAGGGTGCTAAACCTCAAGTACGCAATGTTATTCCTGGCAAGGCTCAGAGTGGAAGAGGATGGTCGGGCGCAGTTTTTTGATACCCCTGCTGCGGCATGGCTGGACCGTAAAGGGAGACAAGAGTGATGCCGGATACGGATAACCGTGAGTACTGTTTCCTAGAGATCGTCGGGGCTGCTTTACCCTCATGTTAGGGGGCCGAGTGCCTGGGGCTCTACTGAAGAGGAACGCGGGCAGGCGCCACGGGCCTGCCTCGTGCTAGTACTGTAACCCCATGTTTTCTTTGATTTTGTTTTTTCCACCCCCCCCCCTTTTTTCTTTTATTACTCCTGACTCATGGCCCTGTTGTACGTTTCTCTGTTGATATCTGGTTTATATGGCGGGGCCCAAGTGAGACAGAAACAGCCCCCTTTGGATCTGGAGGGAGGGACAGAACTTTATTTGATGAAGTATTTTCATACACCTGCGGACGGATAGAAGATCTGCTGATGACATTTTGGGAGAGGTGGGGAGGTCATAGAGTGTAAAATGTTGACTAATGGGAGGAGCAAGGACCTGACCCCCCTAAGAGCTTGTTTTTACTATGGGGATGCTAAATTTTTCCCGCTCCAAGTCCACGTGTTGCTCAGTGAACAACTGCCCCCACGGGACAAACTGCTACTACAAAGCCAAGTTATACACGGAACCTAAGATGTGTGCCTCCAGTCAGAGTTTACTGCTGGCAGTTTTGCCCATTATTTCTTATACAATGTCTAAACTTTTTGGGGATCGAATGCTCACACCAGGTTGGGGAGGTGCTGGGAGGGGGGAGGCATGTTGGCAGGGTCACTGTTGTGACTCTCAATGGTTTATGTGTTATTTGGAATGTTGTAGAGATGTGAAGAGGCTTATAAAGTATGTTGATGTAAGTAAGGGAGACCCTTATGATAATGGGTTATTGTGTATGCTATATTGCTATATGATACCCTGCTGGTCCAACTGTATAATTTACATCTGGTGACACCATGACCTCAATTAAATTTCTAACATGGAATGTCAGAGGAGTGAGAAATAAAATTAAGCGCACGGCAGCCCTGTCATATCTGAAATCACAGAAGGCTAACATAATTGCTTTGACCGAGACGCATGTCACGGGTCATCTGCAGTCTGCGCTGAAGCGCCCATGGATAGGCTGGGCGTACCACAGCACGCACACCAGCTTCTCTAGGGGAGTTTCGTTATTAGTGACAAAGGCCACCCCATTTGACTTGTTGTCCCTGGAATCTGACCAGCAGGGAAAGTATATATTTGTGCATGCCTGCATAGGCGGACTACCCATGCTGCTGATTGCATGCTATATCCCCCCCATACAGCACGGAAGTCGTCACAACGGGTCTGGCATTTATGGCTAGGCATCCGACGGTACCGGCAGTGTGGATGGGGGACTTCAATATGACCATGGATCCGTTCATGGACCGTCCGGCGCTGGCTGGAGGGGATCCAGGGGGGCTCAGGCTGACTAGACTGGGCCGCCTGGTGAAAGAATTCGCCCTGACGGATGTGTGGAGGCAAAGGAACCCAATGACCCGGGCATACACATGCTACTCAACCAGCCACGCTACCATGTCTCGTATAGACTATATATTGGTGTCGGCGCCACTTATGTCAAGGGTGGGGGGGGCTGGATTTGCTCCTAGAGCATTGTCAGACCACTCACCATGTTGGGTGCAGATGTCCCTGCTGGGGGAGGCCGCTAGGCGGGTGTGGAGACTCAACCCATTTTGGTTGAATGCGCTGCAAGACCATGACAGTATTGAAAGGGAGCTAAAGTTTTTTTTCCAGAGGGCCAGGGATCCGTATCACTTAACTCCCAGTGGGATGCATTCAAGCTACATGCGAGTAGGGTGCTGGACAATAGGATTAAGAGACTAAAACTGTCATCTAAGATAATGGTGAGCGAATCAGAGGACATATTGCGGAAGCTAGAGGAGACTTATAATACACATCCCAATCCTGAGAATCTTACCAAGGTGAAGTTACAGACGAGAGTAGTATCACAGCTACACAGGCCACAGAAGGCCAAATAGCGTATTTTCTTTTGTAAAACGCGGGTATACGAACACGGGGAAAAGGCGGGGAAGATGCTGGCATATTTGGCGCATCTGGAGGACAGACCGCCTGTGGTGGTGTCCCTGGCTGAGCCGGACGGTTCGGTGGTCACGGACCCCCCGCAGGTGGCAGAAAGGTTTATGAGGTTCTATGGGGATTTATACAGCTCCCAAAGCCACCACACTCCACGGAAAATACAGGCCTACCTGCACACTCTACAGTTCCCACAGTTGAAGATGGTGCAGATGCTTGAGGCTCCAATCACTACCCAAGATGTTGCAACTGCAACATCACAACTGGCCAAGTCCAAAGCCCCGGGGCTGGATGGTTTGCCCCTGGAGTTCTACGTCACTTATTCTGAGACACTAGTACCTAAATTGAAAGCTATATTTCACTCTATTTTTGAATTAGGAGTTCTCCCCTCCTCTATGCAGGAGGCTCAGATAATAGTTCTTCCCAAGCCAGGTAAGGATCCAAGATATCCAGAATCATACAGACCTATTTCTCTGCTGCTAGTCGACATTAAAATTTTAGCTAAGATCTTGGCCTCCAGATTGAACACAGTGATTCTCTCCCTGATCCACCCGGACCAGACTGGGTTCATGTCGGGTAAGAATACGGCCATGAATATCAGGAGGCTGTTTATGAATATCCAGGCTCAGCATGACAACGTGGGGACTAGAGTGGTAGTTTCCCTCGATACGGCCTAGGCTTTCGACTCTGTCGAATGGCTGTATTTATGGGAGTGCCTAAGATGCTACGGGTTCGGCCTGAACTTTATCAGGTGGGTTCAGCTACTTATCAGACCCCCAAGGCCAGAATTTTTGTCAATGGGTGGCTGTCAGAGCAGATTGCCCTGGAACGGGGCACAAGGCAGGGGTGTTCCTTGTCGCCGCTGCTGTACGCACTGGCGGCGGAACCGCTAGCCATTGCCATTAGAATGAGCCCAGACATGATAGGCCTTAGAAAGGGGGATGCATGGGAAAAAATAGGATTATATGCAGATGACACGGTCCTTTATTTGGCGGATCAGGGACCATCGTTACGAGCGGCATTAAACATTATAGAGGAGGTTGGTAAATATTCGGGTTTAAAGATCAACTGGGATAAATCTCGAATTCTCCCTCTGGATCAGTTCCCCCCCACCGGCGATGTCTCCAGAGCTGCCTTTACAGAGGGTGGCGGAGGTTAAATATCTGGGGGTAAGAGTCACTAGGAACCTTAGAGACTATGTCCCTTTAAATGTAGAACCCCTATTTGCCACTATTAAAGCTAGAACCCAGGCATGGGCTAGGTTGCCCCTGGGGGTTATGGGTAGAATAAATCTAGTAAAAATGATCTTGCTGCCTCAGATTTTGTATATGGTCTGGCATGCCCCCTTATACATACCATTAAAAGTGTTCAAACAGATGGAAGCAATTCTAAATTCTTTTGTATGGGGCTCGGGCCGACATTAACTGGCGTGGCAACCCTACGCTGGAGGGGGGATGCTCCCTACCAGATGTTCATGACTACTATATAGCATCGCAACTGTCCCATCTTTATTATTTTAATACATCGGAGGCGCAGAGGTATAGGTCGTTGGTATGTAACAAATCAGGCAGCCCTTTCCATACTCCGGTACAGGCAATATTCGGGACAGGACACGGGGGGTGAAAGCTCTATTTATGGGAAAAAAAGACGTCAATTTTGTTTCGGTACAGAGTCGCACGAGCGCTTAATTGTCAGTTAAAGCAAAGCCGTGCCGTATCGCAAAAAATAGCCTGGTCATTAAGCAGCCAAATCTTCCGGGGCTGAAGTGGTTAAAGTGGAGTTCCAGCCACAATTTCACTTTTTAAATATAAATACCCCTGTCATACACAAGCTTAATGTATTCTAGAAAAATTAGTCTGTAAACTAAGGTCCGTTTTGTTAGGTTGTTACAGCATTCAGACACTTTATAAAATAGAAGTTGACTGGGGCCATCTTAAGTGTGGGCATCATGAAGCCAGACTGTATGACTTCCTGGATTTAAGCCTTGCAGATCTCGCACATGCTCAGTGCTGCACAAGCAGTGTAATAGGTTTCAGATCAGGTTTCAGCACCTGTACTGTCCAAGTCACATGATTCTTCGAGACTGGGGAGTGCACAGACTCCTGGAAAGTTACACCCACTACATTCCCAGGAGTCTGTGCGGTGTAGGTTAGGAAGCTTAAGCACCTAGGTGCAGGAAGAGGGAAGATTAACTATTCTGCCTAGCAGCAACACTTTGAAGGCATCTAAAAAAAAAAAAAAAAATTCTTAAAGGACTAATGACATTTTTTTAAAACTACTGATGTAATGTTATATTTATGGGTGGAACTCCACTTTAAATACCAATCCTTGTGTGGCTACCTTTTTGAAACAAACACTCAGGCCCCGTACACACGATAGAATCCATCCGCTGAAAAATCTCAGCAGATCGGTTTCAGCGGATAGATTCTATGGTGTGTACAATCCAGCGGATCTGTTTCCGCGGATTTTTATCCCCTGGGATGGATTTCAAGCGGATATAAATTTGAAGACATGCTTTCAAATCTATCCGCTTGAATCCATCCCAACGGATTGATCAGCTGGTCTCAGACTCACCGGATCAATCCGTCCGAAGGGATCCCCCGCATGCGTCGTAATGATTCGACGCATGTGTGGAATTCCTTATATGACAGCGTCGCGCTCGTCGACGGCGTGACACGTCATCGCGAGGGGATTTCGGCGCGGATTTCGATCCTATGGTGAGTACACTCCATCGGATCCAAATCCGCTGAAATCCTCGAGAGGATTTATCCGCGGAAACGGTCCGCTGGACCGTATCCGCGGATAAATCCTCTCGTGTGTACTAGGCCTTGTAACGGCTACCCACTGGTGTGAGGGTCTCAGCCGTTGGAGACTTCCTTTTCCCTGGCAAGCTGCGATATGCAGGTACCGCCGGTATATCCCATCGAACGCCCTTCCAAGAAACGAGACGTGCTACGTTTGAAGGGTCAAGCAGACTGACTTTATTTTCCACATTTTTCCTCCTTATATCTGGTTACAACTGTACAGAAACAAATGACACTCCCCCCCTCATCACACACTAAGGCTAATTACTAAACATTCTTTAATTAATAACAACAAAACCTTCACCCACTCCGTCTCCTAGGCAGACGTTTCGTCTCCGCATACAGAGACAGTGTTATCACACATAAACAGTTTTTAGCATGCATAATTATAGTTCTTTTTTTTTTTTCTTTTTTTTTTTCACGTCAGACTCTGCTCACATATAGCCGAGAGGCTAGCTCACGGTTCACCCGCCCTTAGCATCTCTCTTGCGGCTTCGCATCATTCGTGGGTTTTGTTTTTTTTTTTTTTTTTTTTTTTTTTTGACATTACGAATTTAACATTTTTAAGCTGTTAAGTTAATATTTTCCCGCTTGACGAATCTGACTACATTCTTTGATAGCGTATCATAATTAGCTTATATTAATTAATCCCTCTTTTTTTTTTTTTTTTTTTTTTTCCCCCCCCCCCTTTTTTCTCCCCCCTTTTCCTTCCCCCCCCCCCCCCCGGATCTGTGTGCCATGCAATCCTCTCCGCGATCTCTCAGCTCTCTGCTTCTATCGTTCCCTGGACGAACTTCTCTGTGGATTTGAACACTTTCCACTTTTCCCAAACCATCCTGTTTTTGTCCTCTTCTCCTGACTCTCTGCATGCAAGATACTCCATCTCTTCTATATATTCCACCCTTTCTATCCATTCTTTAATTGATGGCCTCTTTGGGTGTAACCAATTTTTGGGGATCAGAGCCTTAGCTGCGTTTAACAACACTGGGACCAGAGTTGTTCCATATTGTTTTTTTGTTTTTTCAGTTCCGTGAAACAAACAGGTCAGCGGGCTACATAGAATCGTTTCTCCTGTTATTTCTACGATGTATTTCAAAATTTCTTTCCAAAATTCCTGCATTCTCGGGCAGTCCCACCATATATGTATCGTTGTTCCTTTTTGTTTACAGTTTCTCCAACATAGCTCTGAATTTCTAGGGTGGATCTTATTCATTCTTGATGGGGTCATGTGCCATCGCACCATACATTTATAGTTTGCTTCTATGGTGGTAATATCCGCAGCATGGTTATAGACTGCACCTATCATTTGTGTTTTATCAATTTTTTTACCAATGTCGCTCTCCCATTTTCCCAAAAAAGGCAATGCTTCCTGGGTCTCAAGTTCTGTTAGTATCCCGTATACCTTTGATATACCGTGTATCAGGGGCTTGTCCATGCTGCATATTTTTTCTATTGGGTATAGTGTCTTATCTTCCCTAATTGGTTGTGGTAGTGTGCTCACGAAATGTTTTAACTGCATATACTCCCATTCACTCATGCTTTGTTCCCCTTCCCCTATTTTTATCTCTTGTCTAAGTTTAATTTTTCCCCGTGTAACAATATCTTTTAATTTTTTCTCCCCTAAGTGTTTTCCAAAACGTGTTCCGTTACCTGGTGGGAAAAAATTTGTGCCTGCTAATGGGATTAATGGGGAGTTATACTCCCATTTTTCCCGTCTCAATATTGTGTCCCATATCCTAAATACGTTCCTTGTTATGTTGTGTGTATTCGTGCTCATTTCCCTCATGTTCGGTGGTATCCATACATTTCTTTTTAATAGTGTCCCACTTAATATTTCTTCCATACGTACCCATTTTTTTTGTGTATGTGCGTTTGTCCATTCTACCAGCCTGGCTAGGTTTACAGCAAAATAATATCTTTTTATGTCGGGGAGCCCCAACCCCCCTCCTTTTTTTTTCATGCTCAACAATGAATAGCTTAGTCTAGCCTTTTTACCTGCCCATATATATTTCAAAATTACTGTTTTGATTACTTTAAAGAAGCTTTGCGGTATTTTTATTGGGAGCATTTGAAGTTTGTATGTTATCTTTGGTAAAATCATCATTTTAAACGCATTAATCTTGCCTATCCAGGAGATATGTTTTTTTGCTAAGTTTTTCAAGTCTTGGTTAATGTCATTAATTAAAGGGACAAAATTGGCCGAGTATAGTTTTTCCACTTTAGATGTAATTTTTATACCCAAGTACGTTATAGCTTCTTTTTCCCATGTAAATGGAAACTCTTTCTGTAGTTCTTCTGCTTCTTTTTTTTCTATCCCCAGATTCAAGATTACCGTTTTTATCGGGTTTATTTTAAAATTTGAAAGTTCTCCATATCTTTTTATTTCCTTTATAACATTAGGGAGAGATACTCTAGGCTTGGTCAGATATAGGAGTATGTCATCCGCATACGCCGCCACCTTGTGTTCTTCATCTCCCACTCTCACCCCTCCTATCCCCGGATTTTCCCGGATTTTTGCTAACAACGGTTCCAAGGCTATTACATATAAGAGAGGTGAGAGCGGGCACCCTTGTCTGGTTCCGTTTTCCATGTTGAACACAGATGACACACTCCCATTGACCTTCACCCTTGCCGTCGGGTGGCTGTACAGGTTTTTTACCCATTTCATGAACCTTGGGCCCAGGCCTATTTTTTGTAAAGTTTCCATCATAAACCCCCAGTCGACTCTGTCAAATGCTTTTTCGGCGTCTAAAGACATGAGTACGACTGGGGGTTTCTTTTTTGGGTCTTGTTGTAACAGTAACAGGGTCCTTATACTATTGTCTCTTCCTTCTCTGCCTGCTACAAAGCCCGCCTGATCTGAGTTTATTAATTGCGGCATTAAACCTTTTATCCTGGTTGCTAATATTTTCGCGTATACTTTCAGGTCTGCGTTTAACAGTGCTATTGGACGATAGGAGGAACACAACGTTCCATCTTTTCCCGTTTTATGGATGATAGAAATATTTGCCAAAAGAGATTCTTTTCTTATTTCTTCTTCCTCTCCTATTTTGTTAAAATAGTTACACATCTCTGGGACCAGAAGTTCGCTAAATATTTTATAATATTTGATCGGCAAGCCATCGGGGCCTGGACTTTTCCCGCACGGGGTTTCCCTGAAGGCTCTATGTACCTCTTCTTGAGTTATTGGGGCCTCTAGGGATTTAATGTCGTTTTGAGAAATTTTAGGTAATTTTGTTTCTTCTAAGTATTCCCTGATTTTCCTTTTTCTCATCTTTTCTTGCTCTTGTGTTTCCTTGGTTCTTATCGAATATAATGAACTATAGAAAGTCCGAAAGGATTCCGCTATTTCAGACGTCTTATATTTCATAAGGCCGTCTTGATTCTTTATTTTTTCGATGTAGTTTTTTTTTTTTTTTTTCCCTGGATATTTTGGCTAAGTGTTTCCCTGGTTTGTTCCCCCATTTATACCTCTCTTTTCTAACATTTTTGAATATGTCTCTTGTTTCAACCTTCATCAGATCTCTAAGCTGGGTCCTCTTTACAATAATTTCATGATATATTTCATTTTCTCCTCGTTCTTTATGTATTTGCTCAAGTTCAAATAGCTCAGTTGTTAATTTTTTCATGTTTAGTTTCCTTATCTTTTTTTTCCCTGCTCCTATTGAGATTAATTTCCCTCTGATGTATGCCTTATGGGCCTCCCAAACGGTAGCTACCCTTACTTCAGGTGTGTTGTTAAGGGTGAAATATTGATCCAATTCCGTTCTCACTATGTTGTTTACCTCTATATCCTCTATAAGTTCTTCATTTAGGTTCCATGATCCTTTTCTTTGCTCTATTTCTTTGAATCTAATTTCCGCTATTACAGGAGCGTGATCTGAGATTGTAGATATCCCTATCGAAGTTTTAACTACCTCTTCCAATAACTCATGGTCTACCAATATATAATCCAGTCTTGAGTATGTTCCGTGCACGGAGGAATAGTAAGTATAGTCTCTTTTATTTGGATATGTAATCCTCCAGGGATCTATTAAACAGAAGCTATGCATTTTTTTTTTCAATATTCTAAGCTGTTTAATATTTCGCCTCTGAGCTCCGGATGTACTATCTAGTTGATAGTCCATTGAGAGATTAAAGTCTCCTGCTAGTATTACATGTCCCAATTTAAAGTCCATTAAAGCATTCAAAATCCCCCTCAGATATTTATGTGGTTGGCTGTTTGGGCAGTAAATATTTGCCAACGTGTATTTTTTCCCTTGGAGTACTCCTTTTAGGAACAAATAACGACCTTCCGGGTCTACTTTCCTATCTTCTACTGTAAAGGAGATATTCTTCCCTATTCCTATGGCGACCCCTTTTGCTCTCTTCTTTGGGGAGTCCCCATAGTACCAACTAGGAACTGCCCGAGAATACAATCTGACATTAGAGTCCAGCGTTATGTGTGTCTCTTGCAGGAAAACTATTTCAGCGGAATACCTTTCAACTTCTCTTAGTACCATATGCCTTTTTTCGGGGCAGCTGAGACCTCTTACATTATATGTTAAAAATTTTATGTTTGTCATATTTTTTTTTTTTTTTTTTTCCCTCTGTCTTGGGTATATATGTTCTTTCCTGCTGCATGACACACAGATCTGAGTCCCTTTCCCCCCCTCTCTAATCTTCCCCTCTCCCTTCCCGCCCAGTCACCTCCCCTCCCTCCCTTCTCCCTCCCCCCCTCCCTTCCATTTGTACCTTGCCCCCTTGTTCTTCTATTGGGGCTTTCTCCTCCCCTCCCCCCCCCCACTCAATCCCTGACCTTCTGGTCATATTTAGAGCTTTTTTCAATTTGGCGCTCCTGGCGCTCTTTTGCTCCTCAGGCTGAGGTGGAGTTCTGTTTTAGCCCGGTCTCCTATCCCCCTATACTGGGGAACTGGTGAAGAAGCACTCTCTGGGTCTCCTCTCTCCCCGGTTCCACTCCGATATTTTACTATCTTGACCCTCCCCCTCTCCCCCCCACCTACGACCCCCCCCCACCATTCCCCCCCTCCTCTACCGGTCGACACTAATAATCTTTGGTGTTGGAATGCTTAAACTTTGACAAAATTCTGGTGTTTCCTCCAGAAACCTCAGTCTTGCAGAAACACCATTTTTCCTGCCTATTAGGCACGCTGGGAATCCCCAGTTATACTGAATATCGTGCTCCTGCAAGACACCTAACAATGGTTTTAAGCTTCTTCTTCGTTTTAACGTCTCTTGTGACAAATCTTGATAAATTTGAATATTATGTTGATCATATTCTAACGGCGGCTTCCCTCTCAGTTTTCTCCATAGCTGGTTTTTCTCTTCCCAGCTTTCAAAACGCACAATAATGTCTCTTGGGTAGTCCTGTGCTCTCTCCCTAGGACGTCTTATCCTGTGTGCTCGTTCTATTCTGAGCGGGGAAGTTGTTTCTCTCTCTAATATTGGGTTACAGATTTTTCTTATTATTTCTGGGAGGTCCTCAACCTGTGTCGTTTCTGGAACTCCGCGTATTCTAATGTTCTTTCTTCTGTCCCTGTTCTCTTGATCTTCTAATTTATACGCCTGTTCTCGTTGGTTTATTTTTAATGCTTTTATTTCATCTTCTAGCTTTTTAAGTGAGGTTACATTGTGGTCAACTTTTTTCTCCACTTCTTCCACTCTTTCCAATATATGCCCCATATTTCTCTCCATTTTTTCCATTTGCGTTTTAAGAGATCTTTCTAAAGCAGCGAACATTCCTTCCATTTCTCTTTTAGTTGGCAAAAGTGTCATATCCTGCGTTTCTCCCTTATTTCTCTGATCTAAATCTGTTTCTTTATCTGTTTCACTATCTTGGTCTGTTCTGCTCTCTAGGAGAGATTCTGCAAGTGTTTCTGAGTCCGCCAAGGTGTAAGCTGGCCCTTTTTTCTTATCTTTTTTCTTTTCTTTTTCTGCTTGGCCTGCTCTGCCAGTCGATGGTTTTTCTATGTGCTGGTTATCCCCGTTTATCCCTTGTGTCACAAATTTACACATTGGGCCTGGGCTTTGACTTAAACGGGGTACCTTTGGGATTGCCCCCCCTTTTACTATTTTTCCTCTTGTAGTCATCCTTGCGCCTGAATTGTAACTACGTCACCTTTAGAGAGGTTCTGAAAGAGAACCGTTTACACGTGTGATAGGTGTGTACTGCACAAGAAAAAGGAAACTTTTTAATGTTTCTTATATCACAGTCTAAAGTTGTTATAATGTTTCTTCTCTTTGGCTTCTCTTTGGCTTTGACTTAGAGCTATTTGGGGCACCCGGCTCATGTACTGGCCTCCCCTCTCCTGCCCGTCTCCGGCACCCGTGTATCTCTAGGACCTCCTTCTATGGGTTTTCCTGGCTCTGTAGTCCGATTACCCCCTTCTTCTATCCGACCACAGTGTCAGTCTATCAGATACAGTGCACAACGATTTCCGTATGTCTTGTACATCAATTAATCTCCATAAGAAAAAAAACAAAGAAAGTATCCAAAAAAGGGAACCTCCAGAGAAACTATGAGGTTGCCAACCTCCATACAGAGACCCAAAAAGACAGTGCTGATCTAATATCTCTTGTATCACCTTTTTTTTTTTTCCTTGTTTTCAAATCAGTCCCAATCATTTATCAGTCTCCTCGGAGAGGGGTGTCCCATTTATTTAATTCAATTTTCTTAGTTGAGAAGAAAAAAAAATAAAAAAAATAAGGCGTTTGTACTCACCACTTCGATGGTTAGAGTGCACTGTGGGATGTACTCACCAGTCCAATAATTGTCTGCATGAGAAGAGCTTACCCACTGCTGTAATATGTTCCAGGGTTTTCCCCACCTACTATTGTAGCTTGTGAAGTGATAAAAGATGCCTGGCGCAGACTGGATCCTCTTGGGGTTAATCTAGGCTGGTACCCCTTTTTGCTGGACTTCAGGGCCACAGAGCCAGATAGCCACCCAGCACTCCGTGACTCCCCCCCCCCCCCGAGCCCCCCTCCCAGAGCCGCGCGACACGCCTGCACGGCGCATCCGCTCGCACGCTCCGGGCAGACCAGGGAGAAGCTACACCGAGGAGCAGGCACCGCTGCCTGTCAGCCCGGAAAATCAGGGGAGACAAGGCAGATGCAGCGCCGCGACAGGCTAGTCAGCCGGGAGAGTCGAGGGAGACGGGGAAGCCGCCCACGTGATCGCCCACGTGACAGATGCACAGAACGGAGGAGACCCGTGCAGGTCCGCTCCAGCCAGCGGGAAGCTAAGTTCCGAGGAGGGAAGGTAGGTAGAGGGGGGGGGGGGACCGGCGCCCTAGTGGAGGGAGCGGAGGGAGCGGG